>NC_048911.1:9663687-9728007 GCF_011077185.1 Oxyura jamaicensis
CCTTTTCCCTTTTCCCTTTTCCCTTTTCCCTTTTCCCTTTTCCCTTTGATATGGCTCAGTGTAGGTCACTGGTTTATGAAAGGGACTGAGGAGAGCCTGCTTTTTCTCAAAGCTCCTGCTGCCTTTCCTAGGAATTTTGCCCACCGTAAGGAGCCGTTCCCATGCTTAAAGCCAAGTGGGATCCAATCTGGAGGCCCCAGCACTCTGCAGATTTGAATTCTGTGCTCTTCAGAGCAAGCTCGGTGTTTCTGAAGACCCTAATCCAGCAACAACTGCACAGTCAAAACTCCTTTTGAAATCATTGTCGCGTTGGGTTCTTGTAAGTCCTTGTTTACAAGAGCATTTCCATTGACTTCAGTAGCATTACTCGGGTGAATAGCGGTCTGCAGGAGAAGGCCCTCTGAAAACGTGTGCTGCTTGGCTGGGTTTTACACGCGTGTGCTCATTCTGTAACTGCAGAACCGTGGCCATGACATGTATGTAACTATGCGTATGTGCAATGGATTGTCAAAAGTGTTTTTAGAATTACTCTCTTCTGATCTTTTCTTCCTGGGCTGCTGCTGGTCTCAGTGACCTTCACCTTGTTGTATCCCAGCAGAAAGTGCAGTCGGATGACGTTAAGCCCCGTGCAGCCCCGCTCTGTTCGCCCGCTTTTCGGTGGCCTCGATGGAGTTAGCCGGGGGAGCGGTGCGTGCCCTCCTGGCGCAGACAAGGGAGCTCTGTTTTTAAATGTGCAAGGCTGAAGATTTTGCAAATCCCATGTGTAAGGCCGTTTACTAGGAAAAAAGGTACACAAGAGATATTGTAAGTATTATTCATATCGAGCTCATCTACACAGGGGAGATATTTTAAGGATAAGTGTCTTTACAATGCTGCGAGTTTCCAGCATTTGAACAACTCTGCTTTTGGCCCACGTCGGCTGCGTGCTGCGTTCCACTGTGCTCTCATTGTGTGGCACTCCTCTGCCGTTCCCTTTCTTCTTCAGTCATTTCCATTATCTGTTTACTCAGGCCGTTGCTTGGGGAATGGTAGGGGATTTGTAAAGATCTGTATCCCAAGAGTCAGAATGTACTGAAATTATGATTTGTAGACAAATGATGTATATTATTTTAATATGTGTATGTGTACCCAGATGCTGAGTGACGGGTACATGATACAAATCTATAAATAAATATAATTTTAAAATATCAGTGGTGATTTACATACTTTTGCTATTCTAGGAAGTGGCAAATAACATAGTGTCGTCTCAGGAAAAATTCTTTTGTCGTGGTCGGGAGTTTTTCCCCGAACAAGAATGTTGTGTTTAAGCCTTGCGTGTTCTTGCAGTATTAAATATAAGCAACTGCAGTCTTGCTTCCTGTTCCTGAGCCAGTATACAGACTAGTATTTACGTTCACATACGTTAAGCTTAAACAATTGATCCGTATCCTTGAGCTCAGCAGCCTGCGCTGCTGAGCCAGGGACGGGGAGTTAGCAGGGAGCAGGTTCTGGAAGGTCTTTTATTTGTGTCTGCCATTGTGCTGCGGGGCTCCGCGTTCCTGATGGCAACAAAACGTTCCTGAAGTTCTAACTGCAATTAGTGGCACCACCAAAAATATGTTTTGGGTATGAATCCATCTGCGAGTGCTATTCTTCTTCTGTTGCTTTTTAAACAGTATTTGTGTTGCTTTTAGTTATGGACCGTGAAGTCAGGCTTACAAAGCTGAGCTGCTCGTTGTCTGGAGAGTTTTTCATTCATTAAACCCAGCAGTGTAATGCAGGAATGGAAGAGTAAATGTGGCCTTACAGTTATCCGGCCTTTGCATTAGTAAATATTTATCTTTGAAATTACTGTGACTGGCATCGTAAGGGTACTCTTAGGATGACTGATTTTCTGCGGGGCGTTTACCATTTGCGCGTGGAATCACAGGGCTGGATGCCTGTGGCTGCTCTCATTGTGTTCTCACTTTCTGCTTCTCAGAATACCCCTTGGCCCTCCGCTTGACTCTCCTTGGGGATAAGGGCGCAGTTGGTATCTCTCAAGTCTTCTGTTACGGGCTGCCTTGAAATTCAGGAATATCTTTGTTTTGATCACATTTGGAGCGCTGTTTGGGCAGCGGTTTTGGAAGCGCTAAGAATTAGATTTTTGCTGTTTGGTTTCAGTACAGGCGTGCTTCCTGCAGAACGGGAGCCTTTAAAGAGGCTGATGGTATCTGAGTTGTGAGGAATGACTGGTTAGCTCTGTTCATCTCAGAAGCCCAGGCTTGCAGGACAGGTCTCCTGTGATTTTGTTGGGAGGTCTGCATGTGGCGTGAGGATCGTCATGCAACACAGACTGGAAATGTAAGCTGGAAAACATCCCCACTGACTTCTATAGAAACGCAGTCGAACACATGCCGAGGTGTTTCGGGGCATTGTTGAGAGTGAACCTTATGATAAAAACTACCTTGTGTGATTGAGCTTAGCATGTCGGGAAGAGCTGGTGCGCTCTCTTTTTTGTGCACCGGAGAGTGTGCTCGTGTGGTTTGCTCTGTGAGGTTTTTCTGGAGGAAAAATTGATTTTTGCTCTGTCTAAAAAGGTTTTCTTCCAGTTTTTCAATTGTCTCCGTGTGGCCTTCAAAATTCCTATTTGCTAGAAGCATCTTTTAGTCATATTTTATTCAGATAAACTATATTCATTACGTTTTTGGATGTAAGCACTATTAGGAGTTGAGTAAATCTTGAAAGTAATTGTTTTTTGAATGAGTGACAGGTTAGGAATATCAGAAATACCAAAGTAAATATAAATAACATTAATAAATTAATTAAAATATAGATAAATATTTATAGCGAGAGAAATTTTTATAAACATCTAAATTTCCTGTAATCTAATTTCTTTTACTTGTTAGGTTTTGTATGTGTGCATTCTTGCTTCCCCCCATTTTCTATTAATTTTTTTCTTTTTTTCACTGACAAACTGTGTTGCTGATTTAAAAAGAAAATCTAAAAATGAAATAGTATGGCTAAAATGAAAAAGGTCAGCTTGGAAAATTACATGTGCTTGCCAAAATGTTGGAAAGATAAGCACAGCCCCGGCTTGCAGCTATTTCTGGACAGAATGCAGTCCTCTCTATGTGGGTCAAATTCTGCTGTTGATAATGCAATTCAATTAAATTCAGTAGACGCGACTCTGGTGCATGTAATTCTCGTGGCTCTCTATGGGAATGCTGCCACAGATTGCTGCCTGCAGACTGCAGCCCAACTTGCTCCCTGCACTCTGCTCGCCAAGGTAAGAACCAAACGCCGAGTGCTACTGAACGCAGGTTACGCAGTAAATTAGTCAGTGTTGTTGCCTGAATGGCTCCGCGTGTCCAACACGTTTCCTTATTTCTATATTTAAGAAATGCTCTGAAAAGATGGATTTGTATTAATAACCTGTAATTATACAGACACACAAGTGTGATATGGTCTTTCACTTCCAAAGCTACCATCTAATCTGACAATTTCCTAAAAGATGACAAGCGCCACAAATCCACAGGAGCAAAAGAAGCTGAGTGTGAGAAATTGAAAATACTTTTTTGTAGCACAGACTATTGAGAATTCCCTTGTTTATCTGTTATGTGTTTAGGGTGTTATTTCCACTTTAGCAAATAAGCATGTAAATAAAAAGTAAAATTAAGAGGAAAAATGCCAAAGAAATTATGTCAGTTAATTTGATGGCTTCTGCTTATAGTTTATAAACAGGCAGAGGGTTTTACGGAACGTACTGTCATGCATAAAAAGGCTTTCATGATTGTCTTAAATTAAAATGTATTGATACCATTTTTGTACAAATATTCTCCCACACGGTTATGAATCCAAACCACAGCAGCATGGTTTGAGGGCATGTGAACCAGAAATTAAAAGCGAGTCTGAGAGTCTGATTTAATTACCCTGCTAAGTGAAAGGCAAAAGGGAGAGAATAAACTGTAAGGAAGGAGCCTGTGTTGGTGAAATATTTTAACAATCCATGACTTTAATACAGTGGATTTTGTTTGATGTTGTTTTATACCGAGTGAATCTCCTTATCAGAAATTTTAGACGAACAGCTCCTGCAGCCTTTTGACTGCTGATGAATGGAGCTCTTGGGTAACGTGAGCGAGCGCCAGCATGCGAATAGGCCCGAGGGTCAGAGCCTCCTCCGGTCCTCCCCGCTCCGCAGCAGCGCAGGGGAAGGTGCAGGCGATGCCCGCTGCTGATCACAGCGTGATTTTTTTTCCCCTCTTCACGCTCATTTTGCACCAGGGTGAATGGCTGATGCACGGCAGAAAAGCAGGTCCATAAGATTTGACAGGATCCCTCGTGTTTACAGTCGTATGCAAATTTTGCTGGGTTGGGGATTTATTCTGAACAATTGTCCTGTCAATCTCAATGGGTGAAATCCTGATTTCACCAAAATGAGCAATAAAAATTCAGTTGACCTCAAGAAGCCAAATTTTTGCTTTTTTTTACTTAAAAGGACTCATGCGACTCACTATATATTTATTTGTGAATTATACTAGGCAGGTTCTATTTAACCACCCCTAAAAGCTTCTTCCCTTTATTGATGGGGCTATCTATTATTTGTTAGGTTAGGGTAGAAAACATCCCCTTTTCTCTGTAAAGAGGTTTGAAAATGAAATTATGCGTGGGGCTATTTAAAGATGTTCTTTGGGTGGATACTTCCCAGTAACTGTTCAGGTAAGCACTTGTTTCTGCTACTTAGTTTTCTATAGATTTATTTCTCTGGACTGCTCCCTTTGTTTATAATTGCATCTTTTACTCTGGAAACAAAATATCTGTGAACTTGAAGAGAAAACTAGAAGCAAAGCCAGCAGAGATGCACCATGTACTTCTGTTCTGGAAAGCTGTGTCAGTAACAAATGTGATAGCAGTGCTTAATTTCACGTCGCTGAAGCAATGGCAAACCCACACAATATATAACGCAGAGCCCTATACCTGTCAGTCACACCATGATAAAATAAATACAAATAAAGTTGAAATAAAATGAAATACTTGACCACATAAAATGTGGTTTTATGTGGTCTTAAGGGTTTTGTTTGCAATAAAGATGTGCATTTTCAGTGAACATTAGTTTTTTATATAAATGGAACTGCCCCATCTTCACACTAGAAAATACTAAACAGTTTACACAATTGGAGGATGCTTGAGAGGGGGAAAGGGGTGCGTGCTTTTTTTGTTATTGTTGCTGTTTTGTTTTGATTTCCCCCAGTCTTCCTCCACCTTGGTGCCTCTCAGGGCTCCCAGCCCCAGCCGAAGTTGGCAGGTAGCAGAGCACTGCCGGGGCTGCAGGAGGAAGTGGTAATTAATGATATTCCTCTGCCCTCTGTAGGACAACCGGCTGCACTGAACACTGCTGCTTCGGGGAAATGAAGCTGGGTGCTGGAGTAACGGAGAAACGTGTGCCACTGCCGCCTGGCTCAAGCGTTTCTGCATTCTAATTAGAATGCATTGTCTGGATTAATTTTTGTAGCATTCAAAAGCAGATAAGCAGCGGGGAAGAGTCTTGTGTTGACAAGAAGGGGATGAGCAAGCAAAGCAGCCTACTCAGCTCAGCTCTGAGCCCGGCTGAAGTTTGCAGCTTGCTGCTGTCGCTCTCACAGGCAGAGCACAAGTGCCAGTTGTGCAGTGCCCAAATACTGGAGTCCAACCTGACCCGCCTGAAGTTGTTTGCTCATTTCGGGATGTGAAAGTTAGTCCCACATCCACAACTTGAGATGTTGATTTGGGTCTGTGCCAACCTCACAAATAACCATTCACAACTCCCAGCTCTCATCTCGTGTTTTGAGGCCGCCTCACCCCACAAAGCCGCCAGGAGAAACTGGAATCAGGCAAAAAAAGTGGGCCTGGGGCTGGCGTAGATCTGGAGCAGGGATCCACCCCATGCAGCTAGGCCGAAAGGCAGCGCCTGCCTTTTAGGTCGCACGTTTGTGACAGGAACACTGGCTTAAACAGCGTATTTATCATCCGGGACAAGAACTGAATTAATTCACTCTATGCAGTTAGCAGTACTGAAACGAGAAGCGCAATGTTGATTAAAAGTAAAATAAATAAAAGGGAATGTTTTGCGTTGTGTAACACGGCTATGCTTTTAAGCAGCTAATCGCCATTATTGTGCCTTTTGGCTCCAGAGCACTTGGCAAATACTAATGCTCACGCCTCAGACTGATACAACGACCATCATCATTCCCATTTTAGCGACGGGCAGAACGAGAGAAGCGCTTGCCGTGCGGCGCAGCACACCCACACCCCCCCAGCGCCCCTGGGCTTGCTTGGGGGAGCTCGGCCGTTAGGTGCGTTCGTTGTTTGCGCTGACAATTGCTGCCCAAACCACCCCACGCCTCCTAACGCAGACATTTATCAGCTGAGCGGCGGGATGGGATGCCCGGGGCCCGGCAAAGGAATGAGCCTCGGGCTCCGTGTGGGGAGGCTGGGGTGGGGGTCCCGGCCCGCCCCCGCCGCCTCACGGTGCCCGGCCCCGGCCCCGCCTCAGCTCCGCTCCGCCCCGCCGCCCGCCTCCCTCCCTCCCTCCCTGCCTCCCTCCCTCCTCGAGAAGATGGCGGCGCCCTTGGCGCAGCAGCTGGAGGAGCTGCTCAACCCCCGGCCCAGCCTCCGCGACCCCGAGGACGACGCGGAGGAAGGTGTGGGGGGGGTGTGCGGGAGGACGGTTCGGTACCTGCGGGGATGCGGAGGGATGGAACGGGCTGGCACGGGCTGGCCCGGGACGGGACGGGGCCGCACGTGGCGCCTCAGCCGGCCGGGGGGGGGGTGGCTCGGGGCTCGGCCTCGGAGCTGCCCCGCGGTCCCCGCTGCGCCCCTCGGTCTCCTCCGGCCGCGGCGGGGGAGGTCGGCGCTCCCCCTGCCTGCGCCCCCCGCCGCGGGGCGTCCCGCAGCACGCGGGGCTCGGGCGGCGCCACCCGGCGGCACCGGGGGGCACCTCAGGGACCGGGGCACCTCGGGGATCGGGCCCAGGTCACCTCAGGGATCAGGTTTTCCTCAGGGATCACACCCGGGGACATCTCAGGGAGCGGGGTTACCTCAGGAATCAAGTTTACCTCAGGGATCGGGCCCGGGATCACCTCAATACCTGGGATTACCTCAGGGATTGGGATTACCTCAGAGATCAAACCCGGGGCCACCTCAGGGGTCAGGGTTACCTCAGGAATCAAGTTTACCTCAGGGATCAGACCCAGGTTATCTCAGGGATCAGGTTTACCTCAGGGATCAAGCCTGGGGCCACCTCAGGGGTCAGGGTTACCTCAGGGATCAAATTTACCTCAGGGATTGGACCTGGGGTCACCCCAAGGGATTGGGTTACCTCAGGGATCGGGGTACCTCAGGAATCAAGTTTACCTCAAGGATCAGGCCTGGGATCACCTCAGGGATTGGGGTACCTCAGGAATCAAGTTTACCTCAGGGATCGGGCCTGGGGTCACCCCAGCACCCAAGTTACCTCAGGGCAGCCATAGCGTGGCCTTCTGCCACAGGCTTTGACAGGCCAGGGAGCGGATCCGGCTGGAAACCTCCAGGATAAGAGACAAAAAAGAGCTGCGCTGGGGCTGATCTTTTTCCTGGTAATCCACCATAAACGTTCACGGCTGGAGACAGGCACGGGCAGCGTGACACGGCCTGGGGCTTTCCTGGTGCTGTGGGTGCGAGGCGCTGCTGTGAGCGATGGAAATAGCAAGATTCTCCGCTGGAAGCAGCGAGTTCGCCATCGCAGACTGACAGACGTTGGCTTTAGGAGGTACAAGGCACCAGTCCTCGTAAGCATTGTGCCAGCTAGCCTCATTCTTCTGCACAGGTGTAGAGGAGAGCAATAAATAGTATCTTATAAGATAAGCAACATCACAGTTACTGTTGAGGAAATGGATGTAGCCAGCAGAGACGCCTTTCTGTTTTTAATAATTATGACTTATTTTCAGACTTTAGCATAGCCCGAAACCTCCGGAGCAGTCTGCAGAGTGCTACAGGACAGTCCGCACCTGCCCCTCTTGCCCAGATGTTCCTTGGTGCTGAGCATCTTGCCAGCCTCCGGCAGCTGGAGTGACTGTTGAGGCCAGAGCTTGTTGCCTTGATTATGAGCAGATTTTTTGCCCCCCTCCCCTGCCCCAAGTGAACACTATATGGGAGGCATTAACATTTGCAAACAGGCGTTAATAGAGCACTTAGCGATGTTCAGCCACTTGGATCACTCAATTGGTTGAACATAGCTAACCCTGTAATTTTGCATACAGGGTGTCTTGCACATGAATGAAAATAAGAAAGGAATATGGTGTGATGAGTTCTTTTTGCTGGAATACTCCATTCCTGTGTCCGAGGGAAGATGGGTATGAAAGAGAGGAATAATCACAGCGAGATGATTTTCTCTGCTTAGCCATTCTAAAGTGTTTACATATTTATGTGACTCAGATATATAACAAGAGGCCAAAGTGCATCAGAATTGCAGTTTTCCTCTTTGAATCTATAAACGTGGGGTGAACGAAAGCATTCCAGCTTCACTGAGATCTTCACTTGGAGGGCCACACTTTTCACGAGACCCCCATTAAGGTCAGGTGTCCGTGGAAGGGCTTGGGTAGGCTTCGCTTCAGTGAAGAAAGGCAGGGAAGGAGGTATGAGTATAGGCAATGTTTTTAATTAAAAAAAAATACAACAGGATTTTTTTGGCATTTGTTAAATACTCATCCCTGTACTGCAGGTGAGCCACCTGGTACCAAACCTGTATATAGAGAAGTCCAGAG
This sequence comes from Oxyura jamaicensis, assembly GCF_011077185.1. NCBI lineage: Eukaryota > Metazoa > Chordata > Aves > Anseriformes > Anatidae > Oxyura > Oxyura jamaicensis. The sequence continues at coordinate 9,672,426 of NC_048911.1, forward strand.
TAAAGAGAGAGAGACAGGAATTGGCCAGTTCATGAAACATCTCCTTTCCTCCTGCACGCGTTAGCCTGGCAGGAAGGTGGAGAACACTATGGCCACAGAGAAGTTGCAGGATGTTTCCTGAAAAATGGCCTTTTATTTTTTTTTCCTACAGCTACAGTTGCTAAAGTGATTGACAAATTTGAGGATGAAACTGCAGATGACATTTTACCTGTTGGTAATATACGGAAAAAAGCTTCAGCCTCTCTCTTAGAAGCTGATAAAAGGTACAGTGGAAAAGCTACGTCTCGCAAAGCCTTGCAAGAGGAGCTCTGGGGAGATGCTTTGTCTGAAGAAGAACCTGGTAAGAAATCTCATTGCTTTCCCCTTTTCAGAGGACTACTCAGAATACGATGCTAGCATGTTACACTGAGTTAGTGCTGTCTGAAATGATGAGCTTCAGATCCCCGTTACAGGGCAATAAGCAGGTACGGTTGAGTTGGGGACCTTCTTGAAGTGCCTTCCTGCAATTCAGGCCATATTTCTTGGCCTGAGCGAAGGGGAGATCCCAGAAAAATGTCCATTTCCTCAGACTGAGGGAGGACCGCGAGCAAGTGTAAGATGAGGCTCAGCTGGAGCACTGTCTGAACGCTGTGTGGAGGAAAAGAAAGCATATACAGATTCTCTAAAGACGCACATAGCAAATCCTGACTGCCTTGTTGGCTTATTATGTGAGCCTTTCTTGGGAAAGGCCGTTAAGTAAGCCATGGGTGTACTAATCATTGCTACAGAAAATGAAAGCTAAGACCTTTTTGTGAACGTGGCCATGTGTTTCCGTTAAGTAGTCAAAAAGTAGAATGGAGTTTGGAGCTCAGAGAGCTCAACCAGTAGCCACTGATGGTGCATACTGCAAAGCCACAGATTTTGCTGTTAGGTAAATAACTTTTTTTCTCTTTTAATTAACAGCTGAAGAAACATTAGATGAATGGTACAGTGGCAGTGAAGACGCAGAAGACAATGGCAGCTTGGGCAGTAAAACAAAGGAGAAGCTCAGCAGTGCTGGCAGTGACCAGGAGGATGACTTGGAAGATGATGAAGAGAGTGATCCATCTGCCAAGGTCAAGACACCCAGGTTCAGTTTCCAGAATATCACAGACTTCGAGAAATTTACAGAGGGGATGGATGATGTAGGAAGCAGTGAAGAGGAAGATGAGGACAATGCCAGCATGGAAGAAGGAAGCGATGAGGAGGAACATGAGGGTGAAAACCACAGCGATATAAAAGACACCGAGGACAACGAGGATGATGGGGGCGTGATGACGTTCTCAAAAGGACGAGAGACTGAAGAAGTAGAAAAAGGAAAAGCGGTGAAGAATCAGCTAGGTTTGTGCATGTCTGCTGTGTGCTGTGGCACGGCTTCCACCTTGCTGACCCTGTAGAAGCTGTCCGTGTTAGGAGCCACTTCAGCACGTTAACATGCTGTTGGCGTACTGCATGTGCATGCTACAGCAGCCCTGGTCATTTGCGAATGTTCCGCTAAATGTGCTATGCAAACTGGTGTCACTGCTCATACAAAATCTGATGTTGTGAAGTGTATTTATCTGCTGGCTTAATTGAGACAGAACTAAATACACGCGTAGTACGGGGACGGGGACTTCCTACGCTGTTAGTGCCGTGCTGGGGTGCAGATACCGCTTCTCTTTCTCTGTGGGGTGTAATGCTGGATGCAGTTTCTTCTGCGAGATTCTGTCAAACCACCAACCTCCATTTGCAGGCTGTCCTTTTAACTGGGAAAGCAAAGAGTTGATTTTTTTTGTGGTTCACAGAGTAGCAGGATTGTAAAATTGTGAGGGAGCAAGTGCTTTGGCTCACTAAATAATTGTTTTGTTTTCTCTCTCTTATGAAGCTCTGTGGGATCAACTACTGGAAGGGAGAATCAAGATGCAGAAGGCGCTCGTAACAGTCAACCGTCTTCCGCAGCCAGATACTTTCCCAATCTTCAGGAAGGAAGGTGGACAGGAATTTGACAATGCTGTTGAGAACTGTAAGAATTCTTCCAACTTTTTACTTTGGGTAGACTGCTGTAGCCAACATGTTTTCCTGTGTGGGAAAGCATTAATGGGAAAATGAGGGCTTTGAGTTGCATGTGTCTGTACTATTAGCTGTTGGTTTGTGTTGCCTTAATCATTAATTGGGTACTATGCAAACATAAAACACGAAGTATTTCCTACCCCTGGCAAAGAAAATGTCTCCTATCAGCCGTGTAGATATGTAAGTCTCGTTGATCTCTGTTGGTGTCCTGTCTTGTCGCTTCCGCAACGTTGGTAAGCCTCAGCTCGGGTCCTGCTGCTAGTTCTGCTTCACATGGAGACTGAAGTTTGCTTATCGAATTTAAGTTCTGTATTGGGTCTGAGAAATAATTGTCTTGGTTATTGCTGTTGGGTGCAGAGCTGGGAGTCTTCTTTCTCCTGAGGTGCCATGTGCGTACCAGTTTTGTGCTGGGTCAGGGATTGCAAAGATTTGCCCTAACCAGGAGTAATGCAGCATAAAGGAGGGGGCCTGAGCTGTCGAATCAGCAGCAGATACATCTTCGGTTTGGAGCTGCTTCGTCTGTTTATTTTTTAGGGTCACTGTTAATGATACTGATCTGACTTGTCGTTGCTTCTCCAATATGGCAAAAAAAATCTGCACACTCCAGCTGATTAACACCAAGTGCTCAGCGTCATTGTGTTATGGATCTCTTTAATTTATTAGTGCTCCAGTTTGTATGTGCTGCAGTGCACATTTGATAAATTTTGACCTGGGATGGCACCAGTTATCATAAAAGTGGATTAGGAACTTCTGCCATGATCAAACCTGACCCCGCATCTTGCCCCTACACCAAGTTTTGACTATCATCGTACAGCTTATACCTGATCTGAACATGGTGGCTAATCAGCTTATCTGGAGCTAGAGCAGGTGAGACACTTTAAAATAGAAAGTTAGCTCTGCTGCTTTAAATGAAGTGATTAAAGAAAAAAAGGCGAACTCCCAGCAATACTGAGCTGACCTTTCAGTGAGATGCATGTTATTAATGTATTTAATGAGATGCATTACAAACTGCACCGAGCACCGTGTTTCATTACAGGTCTAAAATGCAATATCATTAAAGACCTTTAACAGAAACAATGGTTGACATTTTGATATTTCCCATAAGCAAAATGTGCCCACGAACATGGTGTATAATATTGTACACAGTGCAGCAGAGAGGTCAGTCTTCCAGTAGCTCAGGACGGTAAAGGAAAACCCACTGTTAGTGACTGCCCTGTGATTCCCGGCCCACCTGTCTGCATAATCTGGACAGGAAGTAGCAGTAGTTGATGTGCTGGTAACGCGCGTTCAGGTTCTGTGTTTAAGGTGAGAAGACAGCAAAAAATAGAGCTGGAGTGATCTGGGCAAAGTTTGCAGAGAAAACACTTGGACTGACGGACGGGAAGTAACGAATTTAGGAACATTCTGGTGCTACTGAACTTCTGTACGGGACCACATTTACGTTCCACTTCAGTTTATTTATTTATTTATTTTTAATGCAACCTGCACATAACCGTGCAGTAAAGTCGCTCACAGTAGTCGCTTCTATTGAATAGCACTGTTGTGAGGGTGACCTGTTCAGTAAGTGAAACCACGTTCTTTTTGAACATCTGCATTGTCATTTATTTAACACCTTTCTTGAACTGATGGACCTCGATTTCTGAGGGCAATCTCACTTTTCGTAAATCAGCTTCCAATAAAAGTTCTGGTGTTTAGCTGATTGGTGGGTTTCATAAAAGAAACTTTTTCTACTCAATTCTGAACGGAGCTGTAGTGGGTTAGGTTTACATTTCTGGACTCCTGAGTTCTCCGCCCACGTGTGTTAGCAGCTTGTGGGTAGGAGCCCTTTCTCCAGACAGGAAAAAATGGAAACTGTGCACAAGAAGGTTTGAAGGTCAGTCATTTGGGCGTGAGCTGAAGGCAAGAATTTGTAAACACTGAATGTTGAGGTGGTCGCAGGGCACATCACGTGCTTCAGGATTTAGGTTAATTGTGACGTTGACACTGTCTTGGACTGGATGATCCTGTTCTTTCAGGGAAGCCTCAGCGCTTTTTTCAAATCCACAAAATAAAGTTGGCGTGCTTTCCTGCTCTCCATTGAACAGGAGGAAATATTTTGGTGTGTAAAGTCACAGAAAGTACTTGGTGCCAAAAATCCAGAATCTTGGTTTAAATTGTAGTCTGCTGAAGGCCAGAGGGCACAGGGAGCTCTCAGCACCCTGCTCTCTCTGAAGGCCTGTACAAGGCCCTTGTGTCTCTTTAAAAGCTGCCCCAGCATGCTTTCAGTAGTTTATCCCATTTTATTTCATTCCTCGTGGAATTTCCACTCCATGCTTACAGGAAGGATGAGGGTTTTGAAATGGAAAAGAGACTTCCAGGTATTTCCCTCTTTGGTATCTCCCACTTGTGACAAGTCTCCGCGCAGCTGGTGGCAGCGGTGAGATTCCCTCAAGGGCTGGGCAGGATGGTGTAAAGCAGCAGACAGCAATGATCTGTGCAGGTTTACAGCCAAATCTGAGCAAAAGTGGTAAGGTCGTGCATGTTTGCCAAATTCTGAAATTGGAGGTTACAAAAACTCAAGTGTTTAATTTATTTTTGTGATCTTTTATAGAAGAAAAAATAAAAATGATACAATGTGCCTTGGACAGTCTTGGATTCCTGAGATCTCAGGTTCTGGTGGATGATTTACTGCAAAATTGCTTATAAATTGAAGTAGAAAATGTTTTGCAGACCTGGCAGCTTTCAGGCTTCACACCCATTTGTCACCCAGCATTTCCCTTTGTGTATAGAACAAGAATTAATTAGGCTGCACTGCAGGAAAAGTTTATGGCCATAATTTATATAGGAAGAATTTCTGTTTAAAGAGACAGCATTGCTTTGTTTGCACTGTCTTACTTTTTCTTTCGTTCTTTTTTTTTAATCTTTAATTATATTCCAGATTATTTTTTTTCTGGTGTCCTTTTTACATACAAATTGGAGATCAAACTGTGATCTTGGAGCTCATGTTTATTCCTGCTTTGCATCCATGGAGAAAGTCTGAGTGGTCTTTTCATACTGAAACCGCAGCGGCTGCGCTCTGAATGCAGCGCAAATTTTTAATGCACTGCACACGTGAACTCCCACAGCTCCCGTTCCTGAGGTGCTGCTGCCTGGAGTGGTCTGTTTCTCCAAGATATATTTGTATTCTCTTGCACCGTATCTCCTAGTCTAGTCCAGGGCTTGAGATGTTGCCTCTGTTTGGGGTCTTGCACGTTCAATTAATGTTTTTCATAATCAATGCAAGTCAGAATTTGCAATCTGCTCCTGATTTGCACATTAAAGAGACCCATTAATTAAAAATTCCAATCCCTGGCATGTTCCCGCAGGATCCTTGCATTATTTACATAGGAAAAGAGTGCAAGGTGCAAGTTTCTGTGCTGTGTCTCTGCACAGATTGCATGCCTGCCATTCATATTTCTGTGTCTGTTTTCAGAGGGGAAGCAGGTTAGAAGCAGATCTCATGAAAATGCCACAGAAAATCACCCCCAGGGTAAGAGAGTCAAAGCAGGGGTGGAGGCAACGGCGGTGAAGCCTTGTCCGGTGTCAGGAATTAAACAGCTCTAGGTCTGGGGCTTGGTATGTTAAATCTTGATTCAGTAACAAAATAAAAATCGCAGCTAATTGAGGGGAGGGGGGACAGCCAGAGCTTTGCATGTTCTCTCTCCATCCACAAAGGCTGGAAGCTGTTGTATGTGCCCTGGCTAGCTGGGGTTCCTGGCAGGGCCGTGTAGCTCTGTTCTAGCTACTTTAATTACTGCCTCTTTACAGTTGTGGTTAAAAACACTTGGCTGGGGGTGTTTCAGGGAGCAGTACTCCGACAGTGATACTCTATACTTCACACAAATACAAAAGAAATGGGAATCGTGTTGTTTTCAGTTTTAGTTGGAGGGGTGAGTAAATAAAAGCATAGAAACCCACGTGAGTCTTGCAGAAGGCAAGATGCTGATGGACATGGCCAGACTTTAAAGTGATAAGTAGCTGTATATTTTTTCATCCGTATGTCCTTTCACTTCCCAGGAGTTAAAGAGGTCCCTGAAGTGTAAACTACCAGTTGAATTATTCTTTTTTGTCTCTGACTTGTCTCTCCGTGGTCTAAGAGGAAATCCTGGAGTCCCAGGTTTGTTCAGTGTAAGCTCAGGATGAATCATTTTGGAAAAAAATACCAGGTGTGGTGAAAGGTGGATGGGCAGAGTCTGTAAGGATTTGCTCATGAGAGGAACAAAGGCGGTGACAACGAATATTAACTGTTATTTACTCTTTGCAGAGCTGTGGAGAAGTTATGCAAAGGTTTGTGATCAATAAGAAAATAAACCTGAATAAAGTGAATCAGATAAAAAAATCAAATGAAATGCTCCGCGTGCTTGCCAGGCCATTATCCCCAACCTGCTTGGGTTATTAATGTGTTCACGGAGCTGCAGCCCTGCCTGGCAGCGGCCTCAACTTTTCAGCGCAGCGCCTTGTCTGCTGCACAGAGTTACAAAACTGTGTACAGCTCTTAAAATTCTGCTGAAAATTGTGTTCCTCTTCCCAGCTCACAGTGACGTTGGGCTTTAAGGTGCACTCTCTGTAGTCAGCTGTGTACCTTCTGCTCCTGATGGCTGTGATGTTTCTCTGGGTTGTTCAGCCAGGGACGTTCTCTGTGACCAGGAGCTCGTGGCACAGCGAGCGATTGCAGTATTCCTTGTGTTTAAAGGTGGTGCAAGAGCCAGAAGAAAACCTCGTGTCCCCTACCTTACAGCATTCGCAAAGTACCCTTCAGAGTCTCTCCAGCAGGGTTGTGTGGCTCGGTCACACACAGAGGTGAGCTTCCACAGCAGACGGAGCGCTGATGGGTGCCGCGGTTAGGGCAGCTGATGGCTCGCAGTGCTGCAGAGCACGAGGAGGCCTCCTTCACTCCACAGCTGCCTGCGCCCTGCAGGGGGGCAGTGGCACGGTGTGTTTTGTCATGGGGAAGTGAAACCTCTGGATGGAGACCGCTCCTTTTTGTACCGTGCAAGTGGTCCTTGCAGCCGGCGCAGCTGTGGGTGATGCTTTTCTTCGTGACCGCTGTAGGGATGCAGTTAAACTTGACGTGGGAAATGGAAGCTGCTGCCTGAGCAGTGGTTCCGAGCCCTGCCCATCTTTGTCCGTACTGATTTCGGACTGCGCAGTATTGAAGCACATGTCCCTTCTAAGTCACTCAATATGAGCTTCAAATGGCGTGCTATGAAAAAAAAAACGTTCAAAAGAAAGACTTGGAAAGCTGAGAGAAGGGAGAGGAGTGAACACCACGTGAAGTCTGCAGGAGGCAGCTGGCTCTCCATCCCCGTACTGCAGCCAGTTTGTGCAGCTGGAGCCAGTTGTTGGAGAACCTACCCCACACACTGATTCATTGTTCCCCACGGCAGTATACGTATCGGGTGCTGCAAGCCAGCGGCTGCTAGTTAATCCCATTTTATTGAGAAGTGGAGCTAAGAGGTGCACTTACAAAATCTTGCAGGACTCGCCTGTAAGGGGCTGGGTGTTCGGCACCTTCTGGGAAGGAGAAGCTGACTTCTTGTTCCAAGCAGCGCGGCCCAGTCCAAACGCTTCAACTTCTGTAATGTTTCCCTAGGACTGCTTCACACTCAGTGTCTTTATATTCTTCTGCGTTAGCGCTGTAATGTTTTGCTGAAAAGGGACTCAAAACGGAGAGATTCTTCTTGTTACCTGTTTAGTTTATCTGGTGGTACTTTATATGTCCTCAGTGTCTTTAATGGAGGATTTTTGCTCTGTTCTATTACTCTGATTCTTATATTTTAAAATACATTTTAAAATATACTTACACACATAGATGTATTCTCTACAGCATCCGTGTGAGTCATGTCCAAGATGCTGACTAAGCGTTGACTAACTTAGAATAAGATCAAGTCTGCTTCAGATTCCGGAGAACCTGGTCCACGTCCTGCGGGAGAGGCCATGTTTGATGGAACGTCCTCCTGTCCAGCTGTGCTGCATGCTCTTGGGGGCTCCCCCTCTGCCACCAGATGTCATTTTCACGTCTAGTTAGAGACAGGGCATGGTGTGAAATGTGCTTTATCGATGTAGGCTTGGGATTTTTCGGAGAAGCCCGGAGGAATCAGCTGCCAATGATTTTGTCATAATTTTGTTATCGTCTCAATTCATGGATCACGTCTAACAGTGAGGTGCAGCCATGTGGACGTGTGGAGAGGATAATGCCGTGACCAGGGCAGGGCAGGTGTCACTGGGGTGTGGGGAGGAGCTGAGGCACGCGCAGACTACGCAGTTTCCAGAGGCCCAGAGCAGTTACAGGGTTAATTGGTGCTAGGCGAGATCATGGGCTTAAATATACTATTGCTTTGAAGATTTTACCGGGAGCCTGCACAAATGTGTGAGAGCAGAACTGGGTTTCAAGCCTGAGTGTAAATTATCGTGATCAGATCTAGCCCACTTAAAACTGGTAGTTCATTTTAATTGAATTGTATTAGGCTAGACACTTTATGAATACAAAAGCATCGTGCTTGTCAATTCATGCAGGGTTGAATTTGATTTAAATGGATGTGGATGCAGGTGTCCCCAAATTTCACCTTTCCTCTCTGATCTAATGAAGAATCTATTCAGCTCTTTGTGGGACTGAGCCAAAGCCTGTTGACGTTAATGAAGACTTTACTCTCAACTGAAATAAATGAATGGATCGGGCTGTTGGTTTTTTTTTTACTTTCTGTTGTGATGATCCCATGCTTTGGAGAGCTTTTGCATTCTGCATGTGTGGCAAGAGGGGAGAGATACGAAGTGCCAAACTTCAGACCAAGGCACAAGTCGCAGTTGTAGAGCTCAGTCAGGCAGCGGGGGGCGAGGTGCTGTGCGTGGCTGTCCCAGTGCAGAATTTGGGCTGTGCAAGACCCCAGGAAGGTATTTGATGGCCCGTCGTTCTGTCTGTGAATCGTTCGGCAATTCTGTGTGGGAGGTAGCAGAGAAGCACAGGCTATTTATTGAACACGGAGTTCGGGGCTCTCTTCAGAGGAAGAAATGCTTGCCCTTCTCCACGATTGCCAAGGCTGTTAGCCTGTGGTATTTCATCTTTTTGAGCAGAATTTGTGTGCGTCCCTTGTATAGATGGGCTAAGATTGAAATGCTCCCGTTTTATAGGTTATCTCCATAGCCATGCGTGTTGGACACTGGGTGCTGGAGGTTTATGTTACAGCTGCCTTAAATTCCCGTACAAGAACTGGTAGGAAAGGACGTAGGTGCTGGCCCGATACACCCGAACTCCAGAACACAATTACACCACACTACAAGAACATCAAATGGGTTTGCCTACACTTGAGTTTCTCAAGATAATTAACAGCTAATTAAATTGAGTTCAGCTAAATACTTGTGCATGTTGGTCTGTGTACTGCACAAACAAGATGCAGGGAAACAAAGGCTAGCGAAGCATCCAGACGAGCATGTGCAAATGTCAGCTAACTCGAATTAATTGGCAATTGGTTACCTTGCGATGGAAGCTCACTGCTTGTCATGATAAATGTAATTAATGGCCCGGTGTTATGTGGGGAGGTCAGTCTGGATGGGCTAATGTTCCCTGCTGGCCTTAATATCCAGACAACTGAAATTTCAAGTTTCCTTTTCCGTTCTCATTCTTGTATATGCACTTGGGGACTCCTGCCTGGCAGGGACTGGAATGCGTGGTGTCAGCCTCTTTGCATTTACAGTAATGTAAAACATCAGTTTTTATAAATCTCATTTTTGCACGCCCCGTCCCTCCCTCCTTTGGGCTGATAGCAAAAGATGACGGTTGAGGTGAGTCAGTAGAGCATGAGCTTCGTGGAGGGGTTTCTCTGTCTCTGCTTTCCCAGCTCTCCCCCTCCCCCAGCCCCTGCTAATAAAATCCTTGAATACCAGGCCTTTTCTTCCATTGTAGCATCCAGTTATTTTCTTTACTTTTAGCAAACTCATCTGTGTCTGATCCTGTTGTTCTTACTGTCAGATGCAGTCATAGTGGAGTGAAAGGCAGCAACTGAGTACGTTCTGCGGCTCTGGGAGCCTGTGAAAGCAGTGTGCAGGATTGGCTCCTTTGTGCTGAAGGAATAAAATTTTCCCCTCTGCAGAAACTTTTGCATCATTTGCATTCCAATGGAAGCAGCAAATTGGGCCTTTGGTGTGGAGCAGACCCTTTTATCGCCATCCGCAGCAAAGCCGGCCTTTTTCCTGCCGCCATTCGGTAAGAAGCCGGGAGCTCGGTGTTTTGGGAAGGGTGAAGAGGTACTCCCATTCTATCCCAAAACAACCTGGACAGATTTACAAGTGCTTTGTGCTCGGCTTCAGCTGAAGTCGATGAGAAACGTACACGTATCAACGGCGCCTTTGACAAAAATCTGATAGCGCTCTGCTGCCACAGGAGCTCGCCTGCAATTCTGTCTGGGCTGGCCCCGTAGCTCCCGTCCCTTAGGCTTATCGGGAGCTTTGTACTTCTGTACATCGTGCTTCTGGGGCACCGAGACACACGAGGCTGCAAATCTGAGGACTGCCTGCTGGCAGTGAACGTCCTGCTGGTCCGTGGTGGCCGTCGGTTCTGCGGTGGGAATACCAGCACGGCTGTTGTCCAGAGCCCCGTGCCTGGGGGCGCGGCGCCTGCAGGAATCCCCCCGCCTCTCCCAGACTACCAACACGGCCGTGCTGGTGGGAATACAGAGCCAGCTCCAAAAGTACCACTGACAGACCTCAGAATTATGATACAGTGGAGCTCTGGTGTAATTCTTTGTTGAAGAAGTTAGAGGCCTAAAATGTTAAGGCTTATTGTTATTCTGAGTTGATAATCTCTGCCTTGCTTTAATAATTTTTCCTCATGCCTGGATAGCCTGCGAGTTGCACAATAATCACTCACACAGCTTTGTAATCAATGCCCAAAGTAATAGGATTCCGCTGGCCAACGGCAATTAATAAATTTGTGTCTTTTTTAAAACACTAGCAAGTCGGGCCTGAAATACGACTGACTGGCTTTCCTCATTTGCATATTTATTGCAGTGGAAAAATTCTTGCCGAATGATTGATGTTGAGCCTGCCTCTTGAATTCCAAACAGCACATTATTATGAAATGAAAAATGCCGGCCATACAGTTGATTAAAGTTGAAGACAGTGGAATCGGTGTTTTTTAAGATTGTGGGAGAATTAAAGGCATATTTTAATAGATGTTGACAAGAAGTGAACTAACAAAAGCAAAGCAAAGGATTTGCTTGAAAAGATTTAATCAAACGTGTTTCTTGGGGGATTAATTGCTGGGGATGACTAGTGCAAGTGGCTGGCTTGTGGATTTGAATGAGAAGTATTGTTCTCAGGCCAGCGTATCGAGTGCCGTTCTGACCTGTAGTTTAACTCCTGTCCCCGGTCGTCTGAAAGCAGGGAGCATTTCCCCTCTTCATCTGAGTGTCGGGATAAACGCGCGTACCCGATAACGATGCTTTTCATTATGTGTGGCTATTAAAATAAAGCAGGTTGGCTTCGCCTCCGTATTTACGTCTGCATAACGTGGTGGCGTGCCGGCACTGTGCGTGCTGGGCGTTGGGGACGCGGTGACCTCCGGCAGGGGATCTCCACGGCACGGAGCAGCTCGGCTTGGCTCTGCCAGCCGTGGTCCAGCCTTTCGTGTGAGTCCTTCATACAGTCTGCGGAGGTGCGTGGAAAATGAAAAGCTCGTGTGCCGACAATATTCCTGTGGTGCCAGGTCCTCAGATTTAATTGAGGGGAAAAAGTCGTGAATTTCCAGTGGGGCTTTGTGCTGGTCTGGGGGGGGCCCAGCATCCCGTGTGGTGTGCAAAACAGGAGGCAGAGGGAGCAGTGCCCAGTTTTTCCAGGGCCTGGCTCTCCGGTGCAGCTGCGGTGCCATTACCAAAGGCAGTGGTTCCCACCCTTCCCTTTGGGTTGGGGAGGGTAAACCTCAAGAAAAGCAACGTTTCTGTGGCTCAGTGCTCTCTTTCACCCAAGAGCTTCCAAATGCTGTTTGTTCCCAGCTGCCTTTCCCAGCACTTCTCCTCCTGCACTCAGTGGAATGAAACGCTGGGAGTTTTGCCCCGATTTTCAGGATTCCATCCCTGAGTGCCGCACTCTGCACCCCCGAACCGTCCAAGCGTGGATGCACGCAGCCGGGCAGCACTTTGGGGAATCCCACTGGTTGGCTCTCTGTGAATACCTTTGAAAATGTGCCCTCGAGGCACCTGCTTTTTTCCACTGACTCGAAGTGTCTCTGCGTGAGGCCGTTCCCTGCTGCTCCCTGCCAGCTGCTGCTCTCCGCAGCTGCTTGGCAGGATGAAATGAGAGCCCCTTTTTAGAGGTCATGGAAAAGAGCGCCGGTATTTTCCTGCACAGGAAGCTGCCTTGCTGTAGAAGGGACGGATTTACAGCAACGGGAGGGCCCAGAGGCCATCACAGTCACAGGTCCCTGGTGCTGGGGTTTCGGCAGCAGTGCAGGTGCCCTCTGTGTGCGGAGGGAAGGGTTGTGGGAGGGCCGGATCCCTGCAGCCCCATAGCAGGGGGGTGCCAGCAGCTGAGCAGGTTTGTCCATAACCACTGGCATTGACAAAATTGATTTTTGTGGTTTGAGAGCAGCAGGACAGATTTCATCTCTGGTGGGTCTCCTGACACTTTGATACATGGCAGTGCTGTCCCTGAATGGAGCGAAGTACTCCAGGGCTACTTCGTGGCTGGGTGAGGGGATGTATAAAATGAGAACGTATGAGGAGTATTAACAGAAAGGCACACTTTGATTTACTGATACTGGCTCCCAGCTTTCGTGCTGGATTGATATGCTGTCTGCTGGATCTGGAACAACTTTTTCACTCCTGTACACAAAATGAAGGGGCTCCCCTGGACTCTTCAAAGTGACTCCTACAAGTCTTGCCACAGCAGCGCTGGCAGTTAGAGCCAAGCCCCGTGTGCTGTGTTCCGGTAGCAGCCTGCAGGTGGATCCACTCAGCATCCCTTCTCCTTTCCCTAAGGGCAGTTTTAGAAAAGGTTTCGTGGAAGGAGGATGATGTTGGCCTGGGGCTAGTTGGCCAGGAATAGGAGTTGCTTGGGGGATCATAGGTTCTCGCACTGGAGTGCCGTGAAGGGATCCAGCTGCTTTTGTTTTTGGGGAGGTGCTGAGCCACCTCTCCTCAAAATACCGACTGATGTGCCGGAGTAACTCCTGGAAAGGGAGGTCATTCGAGGTTTGTCTCACGGACCGTTTCTGGTCCCACGTAAGGACAGGTGGTAAAGGTGTGAGTTGTGCCGAGGTGCTGTGGGCTTTGTTCTGTGAGTGGAGCAGGAGGTGGCAGCCTGGTGGTTCTCACACGTGAGGACCGCTGGGTGGTTGCCTTAACGCACTGCTGTGCTCGACAGCTCTGTGTTTGTGACTTCTCTGTTTAATTGTCTGTTTCAGATGAGGAGCAGCATTAAAAAAAAATGATGTGCGGGGGGGAGGAGGAGAGCAGGAGGGTTAGTGCCTGGCTTTCCTTCAAGATGACAGCGTGCAGCTATGAAACAGTTCGGTTTTACGCTGCTGCCTTCGTTCACAAGTGGATTCGGTCTTTCCCCAGCGCAGGGGGTGTAAAAGCAGATGAGGGCATTAGAGGGAAGGGAAGGCAAGGAGACTGGGAAGAAAAGAGTCCCTCCAGGAATTAACTGCAAAATGGGTAGGGCTGGGCTGGGGGGGAAGGAAGGCAAGGGAGGGCGACACTTGGCTTCTGACGTTGGGTTTACAGCACACTTAAGCACCCAACGGTAACAGCGAGAATGCCATCCGGTAATGCTGTTAAATACCCAAGAATTGAAAGCAGGAAATTACCCAGCTGTAAGAGGCTCATGATGAAGGCACTGTCTGCAATAATTAGCCCTCCCACCTGGTTAGACACATGGCCATTGTCTTCCCTGCCCTCTCCATCCCCTTCACTCCAAATAAAATTGCTTCCCATCCCCACTTCTGTTGGGGTCCGTAGCTCGGAGCCTGGGGGAGCTTGAGCCTGTCTTTATTCCTTGCCTGCTCGCTGTGGCCCTGCTCTACCCCAGAAGAGCTGGAGTGCTACTCCAGCTGTAATTGACAGGATCAAAGCCGCCTGGGGTGCATTAGCACTGCTGCTGGAGGATAGGCAGCGGGTAGAAAATAAACAGTTTGGGAAGCTCTGGGGACGTTTAGCTGTGTCGCGGGCAGTCGGGAAGGTTTTGCTGCTTTAAGCTGTGCAGTCAGGGTGGGGTGGGGGCACTTCTCTGCAAACGATGCTTTAGCTCATACACGTACAACAAATGCAGTTTTAAGGGCTTTTGTCTGTCTCATAGAATTGTCTTGATGCTAGCACACAGCTGTTTTACAAGTACAGCAAGCCTAATCTGTTACTGGCTTACAGGAAGAGCTGTCGGAACATATCCATAAGAACCGTGGGCCGGGGGAGGCTGAGGCCAGCTGCTGATGTGCAGCAAAAATCTGAGAGCGACTTCTCCTTGGCAGTCCTGTTCCGGAGGCCAGGCTGTGATTTATCTGAGGATGGTGACTACTAGGCAATATCACAGTGGTAACGTAAGAGAGATTGAGACCTCCGAATGTCTGCGCTGATTTCTTCTTGCGCCGTCTAGGTGTGGCTGATGAAGATTTGCTGCTCATTCTACCCATTATCTCCGTGTCCTCCAGTAAAAAAAAAAACAAACACAAAAATCAAGTGGTGCAAAGTTCCCCCCATCCCGTTGCGCCAGCTACAAAGCAAGAAGCAGCTTTGGGAGCTGAGCAGAACAACCCCATTGGCTTCACGTCAGCGTAGGAACTGGCAGAGGAGCTGCCGGGAAGTTCTGCGGTGCGTCCCCATGAGCTCCTCCTGTGCTCCAGACAAGGCCCCGCGCTGTCACCAGTGCTTCTGTGTTCCCTTGGGGACACTGGGTGCCTGGGGAGGGAAGCCAAGCCTGTGTGAGCACATCCTGCAAGAAAACAGAGCCCGGGTGCTGTGTGCTGCAGTCCTCCAAGTGGTGCATTCCCCCCCCTTTCAG
Organism: Oxyura jamaicensis; assembly: GCF_011077185.1. Lineage (NCBI taxonomy): Eukaryota > Metazoa > Chordata > Aves > Anseriformes > Anatidae > Oxyura > Oxyura jamaicensis. The sequence continues at coordinate 9,687,498 of NC_048911.1, forward strand.
TGGGGCCTCTCTGTAAAAGCAGAAAGCAGCACACCCGCGTCAGGTCAATAGAAATAAATCTGTGGGGTTTGGTTTGGGTTTGGGGATGGACGTGTGCTAAGGGTTTCTGCCTTTAGGAGCTGACCCCGTGACTGATGAGTGCCGGTGTACAGAGAGTTGGTGTAGGCCTGGACAAACACTTGTTTTATGGCAGCGTTCTGCAGGGAGGCTTGTTGGTTGCCACAAAAGAACTATTTTTGAAGAACAGATGCTGCAGTGGCGTGCAGTTAACCCTTCCCTACAGTCAGCTCACTGCGTGTCCACGGAGGACATGAGATCGGTGAACACAGATCGTTTGCTCTGCATCTACACAGACACAGGAGAATTGCCAGCTATGCTGGGTAGGCAACATCAGAACTACCGTCAGGATTTGTGGCCTGCGTTTCAGCTTTTCTGATCAGAATCCTCTCATTAAACTTGCCAGGCCATTGTTTAAGTTTGCCTCATAGATCAGATCTTGCTACATTTAATTTTACTTACAATCTAATTTTTATACCTCCTGCGTGGTGAGCACAGCGGCATAGAAACCAGCAATAGTCACAGCCCTGCAGGAGCTCATTTTTTCTTCTTGCTCTCCCTCCTTCTGCTCCCTATAACGTGCACATTGTGTACAAGAAAGAAAAGGGAGAGGTCAGGCCTAGCTGGGATGTGTGTGTATACATTTTCCCTTGCGCTGCGTCATAATATTTGACGGAAGCTGGCATCTATCACAAAACACAGGGCAGAAATGAGTTAGTCAGCAAAAAGGTTGTTGTCGTGTGTGTCGTGAAGGCCTTCTGCACACATTACTGTGTTTCTTCAGTATGTTAATCCTGGAGGCTCTGCAGCCTGCATGTTTGTCAATGAAACATGAGATCAGGGTACTCCCGCTGTGCAGCCAGGCAGAAGGTTAGAAGGCAGCTCTCCCTCCCTCCCTCCCTCCCTGTTTAGGAAAGAAGTGCTCTTTCGTAGTGCGGTGTTGTTTACCATTAACAGTTATAAATCAGCTTGAAGTTAAACTCACAACTCAAACTGATTAGAGAAAAACATTCCATTGGACACACAAGAGCTGTGGCAGAAATTCAGATTTGAGCTGAAGAAGCTAGATCTTCACCCAAAGCAAGGATCTGTGGAAAATCCTCCCGTGTGTCTCTTGTTCTGCAGGTTGTAAAGCTGTGGAGGCGTTGCTGAGAGTACTGGTGGACCTTCAGGATGAGCTGCTTTACCAGTACCCAGGCACGAGGCACCTGGTGGATGGAAGACAATCAAAACCTGAGAGGTGAATACAGAATAAGACAAGTCCTTTCTGAATCATTTGGTATCCCACTAAGCAGGAAAATGCACAATTTTCTTGACTTCTCACAGCTTTTTCTGCTGTTCTCTCCACTGATGTTGTGTCTGGGTGACACATGCTGGACAAATGACCATTTACCTTCCCTAGCCTGTTGTGTGATCTCTTGACAGTGGAGAAGGGGCTAAGCCGTGCCTCTTTCCCTGAAGTACCACCACGGAGTGGAATGAGCATGGGTTGTGGTGGAGGGGCTGTTCACAATTCACACGTTGCTTTGCACAGGGTGTTTAGTCTGTACTTTTCTTCTAGCGATGATGAAATTCCCAGCAGTAGTGATGAAGAGCGAGTGGTGGAAGCTCAGGAGAAGAGGAGGCGCCCCCCAAAACGAAAGCTGACGCTGGAGGACTACCCGGACTTCATAGCCAAGCGGTATGCTGACTTCAGGACGTATCGGAACAGCATCCTGCAGAAGTGGCACGAGAAGACCAAGTTGGCATCTGGCAAAATGGGCAAGGCAAGTCTCTGTGTGTGCTGATCTGCGTGCCATTAGCAGAGGTGTGTGGCACAGCAGTTGATTGGGAAGTCTTCTCTTACGGATATTCCAAGCTAGGCCAAGTGTTACAGCAGTGAGTATTAAATACGCATTTACATTCTTTTCCCCAACCTTAGTGGAGTTTGGAAAGAGTCTTAGATTTCAGATTTCAAAGGCATAAGCTGCTCTTCTCTTTGTTTTGAGGGGATGGGCAGGAATTTTTTTCTCAGGGGCAAATGGTTTCCCAAAGTTTTTTACTATCCTTTCGTGTAGTATTGGTTTTCTTCCATCTCCACTGTTCTCTAGCAGCAAGAAAGCTCTTTGAAAACGCCGTATTGCCGATCAGCAAGCTGCTGGGGTTTTCCCATGGAACTAGTAGGGGTTTCTGTGGGCCTCCTCCTCCACAAAGCCTATACTTGAATACAGTGGGTAATCATTTCACCCTAAGATCCCGGGTCTCCTAGCGTCTGCGAGTTAATATTGATCATGAGAAGTTCATCTGAACCAGAACAACAAAAGCATTTTATTAAGCCAGGCCTTGGATTGCCTCAGGTTGGGAAGGGAAGGAGAGAGAGAAACAAATAAAAAAATCCTAGCAAAAATCCTGCACCAAAGCCCAAACCCCCTCCTCTTGGAATGCTCGCTGCTTATCCACTGACATGGAAAGATAGAGGAACACTGCTGCCTTGAGGAAAAGCTTTCTGCATTATCTGACACTAGTTAATGTTGTTGCAGGGTTTCGGTGCCTTTGAGCGTTCAATCTTGACTCAGATTGATCATATTATGATGGACAAAGAGAGATTACTACGGCGGACACAGACCAAGCGATCAGTGTATAAAGTGCTGGGAAAGAAGGAACAGGAATCTCAGCCGGTCCCTGAATCTTTGCCTGAAAATTCGGTAAGGGTATTTCGTTTACATAACCCATCCTGTGGAAGCAGTGAAACTCTGCAAAACAATTAGCTCGAGCCTTTAGCAGGTAATATTCTCGTTTGGGAGAGATTTATGGAGGGCCTATCTGAGTGCTGATTTGTGTAATGTAATGGCTAACAAAAAGATGTAGACATTTCAATTCCATTTTTATGGCGTTTGCATTATCTCCTGTGCCAGTTCCTGACAGGGGAAAACAATGTTTGGTCTGTGATTGTGCTGTAGGAACTGATGGTCACTAAATCAGCTTCCTGAGGCAGCAACTGCAAAACTTTGTTTTTACTCTGGAGTTTAGAGTCTTTAACCCAGAAAATCATACTGCATGTAACCTACGGACTATGGTAGTAGTAAGTCTGTTATTAATTTAGTATTTAAGAACAAATAAATACTCAGTTCTGAGAGATCATGTAGAATTACTGCACTTGCAAGATGTATTTTTGCCGTTACATTAAAAATATCTGTAGTATTTTGCCAGAAAGACTTTGTATAGTCCTATTTATTTCCCAGTAAAGGTATCATAAATCTATTTTGACATTGGCAGCGTTTCTGCCTTGCCTTTAAATGTATTCCTAGTCCTTAAAAGCTTGTTATGATGGGAGCTTTTCTCCATTTTTTTGGATCTTCAGGTGTTTACAAGCTGCTACACGTGAACTCCTCAGAGTTGGGGACGGAAACATGCACGTATTTCCTTTCAGTATTTCCTTCAGTATTTCCTTTGTGCTTCTAGGAAGTCGTTCCTCAGACTGATTCCAACAGGCACCTGAAGGACATAGACGAGGAAATCTTTGATGATGACGACTTCTACCACCAGGTAAGTGACCGTAAATCCGTGTCGGTGTTAGGGCTCCACTCCTTAACATTTACCAAACGAATGCAGTCAGTTCTGTGGTCTGCATTTCTCTGAGCAGTGAAACTCAGTCATCTGTCGTAACATCTGAAGTCTCTGGAGATTCCTCCAAGGATTTCGCTCTTCGCTTTCAACGTAGGGCTGTGAGCTCAAACTTGCGTCGTGGATGTAAACGGACTGCCGTTACTGAACTGCTGTGCTCAAGTGAGTCAGGGCTGCAGGATGAGGCCTGTGTCTGCAGCTCTCACTGGTGAGCATTGCTACACAAGAAAAAAATCACAGAATTCTCCAAAGGTGACCGTTTTTCTGTGGGTAGAGTCCAGCTATGAAAAATGATTCGAGTAGATTCTCAAAAGCACCTCAGTTACTCTGATCTCGACCTAAATCATCTCATCTACCTACAGGTTGAAAAAAACTGCAGGGCTTCTGTAGCACTTTTCCTGGAGCTGTGCCAGGTTGGATTGGGGCCAGCTATTCTTTTTATTTGCAGAATTCTTAGAAATGAGCAATCTGCACCAAGCGTGTGGAGGCTGCAGCTTAGGGAAACCTCATGTTTGTAATTTATTTAATAAACGACAGTGCCAGCTTTATAAAATAGTGAAACTGCCATATGTTGAGGAGTGTGGTGCACTGTAAGTCGTACCCCAGTGCATGAAAAACTAGTTTTGCTCTGATGATCTACGGAACATTCTAACTTCAGGACTAAACAAATACAATTATATCCTTAGAAAGGCAGAAATGTCTGATCTGAATAGTTATTAAAGTGGCTAGCAAAGTGTTTAGGCAGTGGAAAAGAGCTGTTGCTGTGTGGCTGTGCTCCGAGTGTTTCGTGTTTGTGAGGTTCCTACTCAGGGCAGGCTGCCTCAGGGCCTGGAAGGGATTCCACGCTAGCTGTTCTCCACATCTGTGCAATTTATTGTGAAACACCTCTGCCAGTATCGCAGTGAATCGAGCAGCGTCTCGGAGGTGAGCGAAGATGTTGGCTTCATCTGCATAGGCTTGAAAATGGAGATTGGAGAGAGCGTGGTGTTGGCAGCAGGGGCTGAAGAGGCCCAGTCTGTTATGCAGAGGGATAATACTGACCTAGAATGGGGGCAAGTGGACCTGAAGCCCAGCTCTAAGGTTCAAGTGGGCCATAAGAACACAGAACTAATTAAGGAAGTATAATAAAACAGTGAAGTGGTCAAGGAGAAATAGCTGTGATTGGCAGTCTTTGGACCTGTGCTTATTGGCCATGAAATGTTAAATTTTTTAAAGAAAAATAGCAATAGATGAATGGTCCATCTTCCTTTTTAATAACTTTAACTTCGATAAATCCTCACTTCAGAATTATGACTAGTCACAGCTTAGCTTTTCCCCTCACTGGTTAATTGGGGTGCTGGGGTTAATCTAAATTAAAACTTAAACTAATAGAGGTCATTGAGGGAAGAGAATCACCTGAGTAAAACAAATGGGTCTGCCAGGCACAACTGTGTCTTGGCCATTTCCCAAGAGGGAAGTGGCAGCAAATTGGAGTTGTTTCAGCATTCGGGAGAGGTGAAGGATGGGTGACACTGGTTTAATGTACGGCACCTCCGGAAACATTCCAGATTGCATTTCTTGCTGTACCAACTGCTGCCTCCCGCGCGCACTGAATGGGAGCAGGACCAGCCAACAACATCTGGCAGCACAGCAAGGAATGGGTGCAACTTTCGAAACCCCATAGACTCTAAATATGGTGCTTAGCCTGGTGGAGGCTTTAATCACTTACTACACTTTGGCAGCGGGCTACGACAGCTTATCCTAGCCTCGTACATCACGCACAGACATCTGCTGAGCTGCGAGGCAGCTACACATTCATTTTCCTTTCTTGCCCTTTTTTTTTTTTCCCCGTCCCTCCCTCCCTTCCACCCTTCTCCTCTCCTCCCGTCCCCAATATGCTTCATGGGAGAGATGATCTGTAAAGATTACTGCTTCATTGTGTGCAAGTAATTGTGGGGATGCCAGCCCCTTGACAGACACCGCGCAGCACCTGTTCCACTGACCTGGTTAATTTCTTCTGTTGAGTGGGATTTGGCAGAGATTGGAGCTGAAGCCAATTCAGTGATAAGGCTAAAGAAAATGGCTGTATGTTTTCTGTCACCTCCCAATTAAATTGGTTTCATAAAGTGCTTTCCTTTATTTGTCAGGGTGGTAAGCTGGAGCCAAACGTTGCATTCAGAGAGGGTAGAGTGCATTACAATGGAGTGCTGACAGTATGGAGAATGCGTTTCCTTTCACATGGGTCATAACTGTGCAGTGCTTTTGTGTGTGTGTGCATGCATGTGTGTACACGTATAAATAAAACATAGAAAGGGAGCTCGTTCTTCAGGAGTTACCAGCAGCAATGGCTCTGATTGCTGCAGCTGAGGTGCTCAGACACTGCCCTCTGTAATACTCTGTGCAAAGGCTGCGTGTACATTTCAGTGGGGTTTTTTCTTTGTATTTACATTTAGGTACAGACCTCTTTAGTATTATTTTATTTTTTCTGGGAAACACAATCGTTAATTTTCATTACTATTCATTGTCGAATAGTAGGATTTATCAAAGAAAAATTGGGATAAAGAACACGAGACACCAACTTTCTGTATATTTCAGTGTGAAATGAAGTAATTAAAAATGAACGAGATCTGATAAATGTGCACAAATTAATTAAAGTAGCTCTGCTGTTGTGTTATAGATTATAATCCAGAGCTCTTTAATGAGAGGAACGCCAGAATTGTCTGGACTAGGTCTGGTGTTTGCTGGAATTCACCTTGTGGGGCTGGTGGAATTTTACAGTGGCTCAGGATTTACCTCTGTTCTCACTGCTCATCCCACTTCACCTTTCCTCACATTCCTCAGTTGTTTTAGGAGCAGTTACAAGTGTTCTTGTGGTGGCCCATGTTGAAAGGTAATACGTGGCCAAACTGAATGATGCAAGTGCAACATTTTCATGTAGGTTGCACTGGAGGAGCATAATTAAATTGGTTCAGAAAGATCCTCACTAATGACAGCAGTGAGAGTCTAGACCCCATTTCTTCTAAACTCTTGTGCATACAAGGTTTCCAGGAAGGAAAAAGGCTAAATTTTCAGAAGTCGTATTTATGTAGAGTTCATTACAGCTGACATTGCAGCATTAAGACTTAAAATTCCAGCCTGCTACCCGAGAGCTGCAGGTCCGCCATGCTACAGTGGAGATTTTATTAGTAGTTTGAAATACTCTAGTAAAGGAGAGTGGAAATTGGTTTATTTCCAACAGGAATTAGGTTAGTGTTCATCTGCTAAGCGTTCCACTGGTCGCAGCTCTTCCCAGAAAAGTTCATCACTGATGGCAGCAGGTACGCCTAAAGAGAATTAGGAACGTGCATAATCCCTGCTCCCTCTGCTCTCCTGCTCCCTCCTCCTCTGTTTTGTTGCATGTCACCGCTTTTTATAACGCCACCAGTCACGTTTGCGATCACCACGACTTCCAGAAGCTAAGCAGAGCTGGTGTGGATGCAAACTTTGAGTCTTCCAGCAGCGCTGGCAGCAGTCTGTGGGGCAGGGCTGGCGTGGTGCTGGCGAGGACTGCCTTTCTTCAGCCGCTGCCGTGTGCTGCAATGAACTCTGTGTCTGGGATTTGTTCCTGGGGTGGGTGAGCTTACGTGGTGAGAAGTCTTGCTCCATTCCTTGTTTATACCGTAATTACTTAGGAAAAGAGTTGATGCTGTAGAAAACTCTGATTTGAGGCCTTGTCACTTTTTGTTCCTTGGGGGGCAGCACTGTATGTGCCTGCCCACTTGGCACTCTCTGTGAAAGACGGGATTTTTCAAAGCGAGGAAGAGATCTGGCTAACTTTCCCAATTTAACCTTCAGAATTCCTCCTTCAATCTGCGTGACCGCAAAATGACTTTCTGATTCTCTTATTAAGATACTTGTAGCTCAATTTGTTTCTGTGCTGGGCTGTACATCTTTCCAAGTCACAGCTTTTTAACATTCTTTACATCCTTGAGTCCCAACCAAGAGTAGGCCTAAAGCAGTTCCTGGGCGCGTACTGTGTTTGCCTCTCTCAGGTATTTGATAATGCCATAAACAAGTAATTACTAATCTAGTGAACTATTAAAAGTCGATACTGGTGAAGAATAGAGAGAAGACTGGCTTTCTGACAAGCTGGTTTACCTTAATTAAAGTGGTGAGTGATTAATACGGACAGCTGATCTTGTGTCTTTAATTAGATGCATTTAGAGTTTTGTGTGAGTAAGAGATGTCTCGAACCATCCCACAGGTTAATGGCAATACAATACTCTTATCACGGGCATGTATCTTTCAAATGGCTGGGTAGATGGTTAATAACACGTTTTAAAGCTTGATTTGAAACGTCTCGTAATGGGATATCAGAAAATGCGCAAGTCAGTGCCTACTTCATACAAAACTGAATTTCAATACAGTATTTTTTATGAGGTGACCGTCCAGTGATTTCACCTGGCAGTTTAGATTTTTACATTATAAATAGATTACAGGAAATTATATATCAACAAGTGTTTTGGGAGGATTTAAAAATGCAGTTTGAGATGCAGTACAAATTTCCTCTGGCACTGCTAGAAATCCAGATGGTGTTAAGCTGCTAGTGTGTGGCAGCTCGAAAGGAAAAGAGACGTCTTGTTTCTGTGTCAAAGCAGAATGCAGTGTAAAATGTAGAAAGAGACTTGAAATAGAAGCAACCTTTTCATTATTTATGCTGTTTACAATAATTGTACAGTGAGTATATATGTGAAAAAGAAGGAAAAAATGACGTGATTTATCACGGCTGTCCAAAGAATACAGAAGATAAAAAATAAATTAAAAAGTATTGAAATTACACTGATAAAAGGCAGCTCTGACAACTTTCAGTTCAGAAGTGGAGTGACTTTGCACTTTTACCACTAAAGAGGAAAAGCAGTCGGTGTTTGTATTCTTATTTCTTCACTTGGACTCGGCAACTTGTGCTCAGCTTCTCTCTTTTGATCTCCTACAATGATTTTGTTAAAAAAAAACCAACAACTGCTTTTTAAAAATGATTAGAATATAACTTAATGATAACACGTTTTTTCACTGTGACTTGTAATATTGCAGCTCTCTGAGACAGGCTGAAGGTAATTTGCCTGAGCTTTTGAAAGGATTTTGTGTTAAAAGACATCAGGGCGCTGTGAGTAGACCTTCATGCCACATTAATTGTTTGTTTATTGTCTCCAGTTAGAGATGCACACTTAGCTAGAAAAGCCCACAGAGGTAATTTGCAAATATTTTAGAGTTCCTCACTAATAAACAGAGTGGGTTTTTTAGCCAAGGGAGTGACAGTGCTCTAATAAAGGTGAGCAGCTGCTGGTAAACCTGTAGTCTGGCTTTCTCACGTTTTCTCGTTGTTTCTAAATCCACATAAGTTGCATCCTTTTTTGTTTCTGTTGCTTCCAACAAACGACTAAGCTGGCAGAAACAGTACAAGGTTCTGCTTTCACGCTGCTCTGCACAGTTGTTCTAAAATGAACATTGTTGGCCCCGTTTGGTATTGCTGATGCGGGGAGCCCAGCAGCACTACGGTGACTTCCTCGTACAGCAGCAAGCACAACGACTGGGCTGAGACCGCGTCTCACCGCCCCTCGTACCTGACTCGGTGAATTCAAAGCCAGCGGTGCCTCTCGCAAGACAGAGCAGGTGGCTTTGATGCACGGTAGCAGAAATGACCTGTGCCTTTACTGGCTTCTCTGAAGACCTGAATAACATCAGAGAGAAAGTGTTTCTTTTGTTCCAGTTACATTTCTCAGGTTTGTAACCTAAATATAGATCAACTTCTGCAAAATATTAATTTGAACTGGTCTGTGAGGGCAAAGAAAAGTCTCTTTTGTCACGAGGCTTATTTCAGCTACTTCAGCTCTTTGTCTCAACTGGAAATTCTTAGGGGTCTGCAAATCAGAAAGGTCAGCAACTGTAGTATTAGGAACACTGATAGATAGTGCATGAAAATGAGACCTAACCTCTAAAATGAAAATTGACCTCTAAAATGAGAAATGAATCTCTATTACCCTTGAACAACACCCTCATGGCATTTCTAAATCCCTCTAATTCTGTACGATGTGCTGCATCTCCTAACTAGCAGACGGGGAGTCCCTTTAAGGTGAATTCTTCAGAAAGCACACATCAGTGACTCCAGTGTAAATTTTAACAATGCCTTTGGTGTCAGCGCAGGTAGGTGAATACAAGCTGCTTTTGAAGCTTTCGCCTTGGGTCACATCCTGTGGGTACGTCGCTTTGCTCTTTGTCAGCCGTTGCAGATGTTAATTCCTTTCGGGTGCTCCGAACACAGGAGGGTGAATCAGTTCTGCTCCTGGCCCAGCGCTAGCGCTGCCTGCGGGCTTTGGTAAGCCACACCACGTGTGTGCTTTTCTTTACGTGTGTGACAGGTAGTCCCTGGTTTTGACCAGGGAGCCTGATTTGCTTGGGTTTAATAGGATTTGCAAGCGCTCGTTGATACCTGGATAAAAATTTTCTCCGATGTGAAGCTTTATTGAGTTCAGAAACACAAGCACACACTCATGGCAAGCATCGCCCCGTCATTCCAAAGAGAAACAAAACTCACACGAGCAGCTTTCTTCGCTTTCTTCCACTTACTACTGCCCCTTGTCCACTTTGCCCAGAGTTTATCCTCCTGGTTCCTTTTGGTAGGAGCAGCTTGGAGCTGGTAGTGGAGCTGCAGCCCCCTGGGTCTGCAGGTAGGCAGCTGTGTGTGTTTGTGTGGGAGGGCGAGCTGGGCTTTCTGAAGTTCAGGGAAGATGTGAAGAGGTGAAGGAGGGAAAGCAAAAAGGGGGATGTTTCAAATCACAGCCTTTTGATGCTGAAATTGCCTAACTCCAAACTCTGTCTTCACACATCAGGGCTTAATTCTGATAGTGATTTACTTACACTTCCTAGTTAATAATTAGCCATTGGGAGACACCATATATCACTCCTAACGGAATATATGGGGGCTGATGAGAGTTTTCTGTTTTGACTAATAAATTTAAACCAGAATCGCCAAGCTTAATGAAATATTACAGCTTCGGAAGTGTTTTAAGTCTTGTGCTGTGAAAACAGTGTTACTTTATGCAGTAAATGAATTTATCATTCATTCTGTATCCCGAGCCCTAGCTGGCTCTGGAGCATGGGCTGAATGCAAGACTGTGAACTAGAAAGCGGAAAAACTAATCAAATCCTTAAAGACCAAAGGCAGCGAGGCAGGTCTAGACTGACTTTTTCAACGGTAGCCTCTGGCTACATCCACTTTTATTTTAGTAACCATTGTTAGCATGATTTATAACTTCAGCTTTAAGACGTACACTATTTAGATGTAGTAAGATGCTTCGCAGCTTTTATTTCTCTTTCCTAATTTCCCTCTTCTCCTTGCTCTTTTTTAATTCCCCCTCATGCCTGTCCCCCTTCCCTCGCCCCAGCAGTGTCCCCAGTCTTGCAGGTGACGCCGCATTGAAAGAACATTTCACTGCCAGCCCCAAGGTCTCCAAGGCAGCTCTGCCCCAGCTCTGGCTGATGTGTTGGCCTGCTCGGTGCCCAGGAGACAGCTGTGTGCAGGGCTTCGCCTCCCGCTGGTGCACAAAGCTCTCCCCTGCTAGCTCTGGTGAGAGGATGCTCCGAGCACAGGGGACATGTCCCCAGCGGGTAACGGGACCGTGCTGTTGCCCTGCCCGGCAGCACACAGCTCAGCACCTCGCAGAGCTGTGGGCAGAGCTGGAAGACCCGGGTGCCACCAGCCCATGACTTGGTGGGCCACCAGGACGAGGCAGTCCTGCTGCTTGGCTCTCAGAGCGTCGGGACGTGCGTGGTGCCGTGTTCTGTGCCTCGGCCGCTGCCATTACAGCTCAGCAGTTTTCTCTGTGCATTGCAAGGAAGCAAGATCAGAGGTGCCAGTAAACACATCTTACCGCCGGTACAGGAAGAAGCACTAAAATGTAGCAGCACCATTTCTGGCTGCCGTTAAACCCTCCCTCCCACCTTGCTTTTGACAGCATATTGACTAGAAACCAAGATCCCATTTCTGCTTAGCCTTAAGGGCAGCTGTTTACAGAGTAGCGGTGTTACATAGGTTTACTGTGTCGTATGTCTGTGTAACACTGGATTTGGATCTTGTATTTAGCTGCCAGAAGTGACTGTGATGAAGTGGGAGAGATAAACTGATAGATTGTGTGCCAGAAAGATGTTGGGAATCAATCAGATAAACAGGGCAGAGAAATAGCTTGCTGTTTTCTAGTGATAATAAACCAGAGGCCTCTGTTCCTGGAATTCTTAAATGTAATTTCTGTAGTAATCTCCAAAAATAGGCAAATAGAGGGGGAAAAGAAGTAGATTTTAATTGTGCTTGAATTGTTCTTTTTTTAATATGATGTATGCCTTGAAGGCAGGGGAAGATGTGGACAGGAATAAACATTTACTCTGTTGCTTGATTGTCTTCCATTTAAAAACAAAAAAGGTCATAAAACGATAACCGTCTACTTTTAAATGGCAGTTTTTTGGCCTTTCCCCCTCAGTCCAGCAGCATACAGAAGCCAGAGCAGCGCGCACAGTGGCAGCCCTGGGGACCAGCTTTATACAGAAACGCCTCTGTTTGCCTCCAGCGTTATGCTCCAGTCACGTGCACTGCGGGGACTGTTTTGGAAGAAAACTGCTTTATCCCTTGGAAAACTTTTGTGGAGGGGAAATGTCAAAAGGCTTTAGCTCTTGGCATGCCATTGTCTGGAGAGTTTCAAGAAAGGAGGCATGCAGATTCTCTTGGGAACTTGGCACCTAATTTCTTACGTTTTCTGAGAAACATGTGAACCTGTTTGCGTTAACTTGTCTTTATTGTGCTTTTAAATGGAATTTTTGTCTTCCTTGTAGCTCCTTCGAGAATTTATAGAGCGTAAAACCAGTTCGCTGGACCCCAACGATCAAGTAGCGATGGGCAGGTGAGTACGAAGCTGTCAGCAGCATCGCTAGCTTCTCCCCAGCCCTGCAGCACAGCCTAGGAACACAGAACTACTTGTGAGCTTCCAGTCCTGCCCGTCGTAGAGAGCAAAGCTGTGAGTGACTGAGGAGAAAGCTCCTGGGTTTAGTACAGTGCACTGCCCCCGGAGGTACTTCGCACCGTAAAAGCCCTGTACCAGACTGTGGATACCTCTGTCGCAGCGGTTCATGCAGCACAGCGGGTGTGTAGAGGAGTGTCTTGTCCTGTCCTGCCTGCCAAGAGGGAACTAGGTGAAGTGACTGTCCACTGCTGAAGTTGGGTGTTCTCTCATTATGAGCTCTGATTTGCAGAGGGGTGAGCCATCTGTAGTCAGATCAGTTAAAGTGATTCCTGTGTATGCTCTCTGCCTGCTGTAAGAAACGATTCTGATTGATTAGAGCGGTGTCAGGGAATGTTTCCTGCATGCCAGAAGTAAAATACAATTCCATGCAGGGAAGTTCGTATTCCTCAGCTTAATTCTGTGCTGAGAAAACAGGGAACATTTCAAATACTGCTTAATAAACAGTATACACTTAAATAGCCCTGGGCTATAATGGAAAGTGATGTAAAAGCCCGGGAAGGTTGGTGATGCTGGAACAGGGCTCTCTGCTGAAAAAGGAGTTCAGGGTGTGTGTATGGGGAGGGGAAGGAAGTTCATTAGGAAATGTTGTGTAAGTAAAATAACTTTTATCCTCGTAAAATACTCTCCAAATTTTAGTGCAACATGTCAAATATATTTTGTATATGTCTGGAATATTATGGAAAGCTATTCACTATAATTTAACGTGATATAAACAAAATTACATTTAAGTGGTGATTACATTGTACATTTATCTGACTTTACAATAAAATAGATTACAGTAATTAAGATTATATTAAGATTGCGGTAATTGGATTTTGCTAGATTTTTTTCCCTGATGTCAAGTTTTCATTGTATAAATTAGGTAAGATGATGCTCATTTTCGTAAAAAAATATTTATAACTTGTGGAAGTTTTTCCCTGCTGAAAACTTCTTAGACTTGATGAGATTCTGTTGGAGGACTTGAGCCTTCCCTTCTAAATACTGCTGGGGATCAGGCAGCGCGTTCTGAAAGTGGTTTTTGCCTTTCTTTTGTAGTTCTGCTTAGTCATAGGTGGAGCATTATAGAGGACTTCTTGCTAGATTTGCCAGGTTTAATAGGCAGAGATAGTGGGGAGAAATACTTGCTTGTAATTTTTTTATATGCTTTGCAGAACTGAGGGAGGAAATAAATTCAGAGCATCTACTGCACTGTAGCACTTCAGTTCATGAAGTTAGCATAGCCTGTCTCACTTAAGGATTCAGCTTGGAGTGTGTCAGACCTTCTCTACTGTTCTGGGCTTTCTATGTGCAAAATAGAAATCATTCTAACAATCAATGCCAAAACCAAAAAGGAGTACCCTTAAAGATAATTTTCACAGATTTTAGCATTTGTATTTGGTAAAGATTTTCTTTTTAATCCTAAAGATTCTTTTAAAAAAATCAGTAATCAAGAAAGAATTACAAAAATGGAGCCAGCATCTCCATGGATTTCCCTGCAGATGAAGAATTCTCACTGAACGGGATCATCTCATTGGGATCGTCAGGGCTGGCCTATGAGTCCTTTTGTGGCTGGTGTGAGGAGAAATGCTTGTTGTTTAAAAGCTTTGTTCTCGGAGTAGAGCAGTAGGGCAGGCATCTGAAGTTTCGTACTTCTTTTCCTGAAGTTCTGATCTCCTTCACTTCTGTATATGCAGTAGGCAAAAGGGCTGGAACGGGCTTCGGATGCCAGCAAAGCTAATGCTTATTTGCTTTGTGGTTCTAAAAGTGGTGTAACTGTCATTTTGCATCCCTCAGGCAATGGCTGGCCATCCAGAAGTTACGGAGCAAAATAAAGAAGAAAGTGGACAGAAAAGCCAGTAAAGGAAGGAAAATCCGGTGGGTGACAGCTTCTGCAAGCAACCAGAAGTTGTGATTTTGCCAAATCAAATGTGACTGCCCTGGTTTGGCTCCAGGGTGCACTGGTAGGCCTATTTGTTCCCTTCAGGGCAAGCCGCCTTGCTCTGGGGCATGCACTGTGGAATCTTAATGTTCTGTGAGCCCAGAATAAGGGTGGCAACCTCTGAGCACTGCCCAGATCAGTCTCAACAAGAGTGTTCCTTGGTCTCAGAGGGCACTGGAGACTGGTGTTCTAATGCCCCTAAGTGATTTGGGGTCATGATTTCTGCTGAAAGTCAATAAGCACCCCTTGTGCAATATACATGCAGCTGACTACAGTACATTAACAGCTTCAGGGGAAGATTTGTAAAGTGCCCAAGTGAGGTACGTGCCTATTTCCCAGGAATTGTCATTTGGAATTTGGTGTCTAATTTGATTTGGGTTGATCTCTCTGACTGTGTTTGCAGTGGAAGAATTGTCCACGCTGTAGGGTGCAAAAGGAAGCAGTCTGGAGAAGATAGGTTTTTTTTCCCCCTTTGCAGAGCAGATATATTAGCCTCCCTGAGTTTAGCATGACTGCATGATTTGTGGTGGAGGAGGTGTTTGTGGCAGGGAGGCATGCTGAAAAGCTGCACCGCTTCCTGAAAAAATCCGCAACATTAACCATCCTTTTGTGAGTAAACTATAAATCGTGAGTTTAGATGGCATCTGATAGAAAGTCAGTGGAGTCAGTCTGGGTCAGGCCTGGCATAGCAATTTTTAAGATAGATGTCATAAGATAATTTATTAAAAGAGGGAAGAGCTACTTTGTTGGCCTGAAAAGCCTATAATTATTGACTATCAATATTCTTTTCTGTCAGCATCACACATAATTGGATATATTCATGATTCAGTCAAAACTACTGACAACATCACACAACTGAGTCAGACTCATAAACCTCTAGGAATAATGGGGAAGTCTCTCATTGTGTGCAATCTGTGCGCTTCAGCATTCCTGAGAGATCAGCTATCTTGCCAAGTCAATTGCCTCTTACATCTTAGGTGCCCTTTTTTTTCTTCGCTAAATAAAAGTTGCACTGACCCCTCAGGAAAAATACCAATAAAAGAAAATAATGTGCCATTGCCTGGTTTTAGGATTAACATGCAGTTAAGCTCCAGGATCTTTTCAGAATTGTCCAAAAGAGCCCAAATCGGTGTTTTTAAATAGTTGGTTCTTCCATTGAAAGACTGTGTGTCACCCCAAGCAGCTTGCCTGTCCCCTGTTCTTTTTTCCCCCTAAAATCAGCAGTGCTTAGATTTGTTTTCGTGGAGGACTTCGATATCCCAGAGAGCAAAGTATCAAAGCTAAATTTTACCTGTCTCAATAATTCTTTCTTTTTAGCAATCCTTCAATATTACAGCGCATTTGGGTGAAATGTGCTGGGTCTGAGGATCTCCAAGTGCTTTCAAAAGCAGTTGACCTTGTGCTTGACATGAGGCCCTGTTCCCTTCATAGATGGAGAAGTTGAGGCATGAAGAGGAGAAGTGAGCCCTTCCAAAAACTGCAGAGTTGAGCTTAAGAAGCCAGGTGCCCAGACCCTGCTGTCCCTCACTAGGCCATGCCATGTCTTGGGGCAGACGTGGAGGAGCGCTGTGTGCGCACCTACTGTTCTCGTCAGCGCTGCCTGTGCTGCAACAGGGGACGTCTTTCTGTGAATGAAGTTAAATACTCGATGTCTGCTAGACTGGGATTTTGAAGGTCCCGATTCTAAAAGCATGACGGTAATTAGTTCTGGACAAACAACTTGCATCAGAGAATTTATCAGAATTGCCACGTCCCCTTTCGACTTAGCAGTCCATCTCTGTGTAAGCTTTGATCTGTACGAATCCATCAGTTCTTAATGCAAGTGAACTATTCCATAGCTCAGCCTGTTGACCTGTTTGGTGCAGTGCTAGGCACGCCGTGCTGTGTCTGTTCCCTGATTTGATCGTTACAGCGTTAGACCAGGGCAGTTCCTTCCATTACGAGTGACAAAGACTTGATTGTGTAGAGAAGCCCTTGTGTAAGGGTGAGTGTGTGCTGTGCCTGAAGAGCCATTCTGAAATATTCTTGTGAGCTAAAAATCCCCTCAAGGGAATGTTCCTGCATAAGCAAACAAAAGGGAGTGCAGAGGTGACAGAGAGAAAAGGTGGTTCTGGGCAAATGCTTGTGAATCCTTTTGCCTGCTATTTGTCAAGCTCTAAAAATAGCAGCAACTCGGATAAAACATTTCAGACTTGGGTAGGCAGCATGGTAGTGCACATCAAAGCTAGTGGTCTGGAATCTCCTGCCCTTGCACACTAGCGTTTAAAGGCACCTTCACATTCACAGTTTTTCAGTACTCTGTGAAATCGTGTATGTCGGATCCTGGGCTGGAAGTCACAAAAAGTCACTGCAAGTTCCTAGCTCAGGATGGAAGGCAGGAGGGTGACCCCTTATCTGATGGTGCATCACAGCACGCAGAAATATTTTGGTGGATCAGAAGCTGGGACAGATGCAGCACTTTATTGCCTTGGACGTGCCTCTTCTCTTCTCTGTGCAGATCTTTTTCCTGTCTTCTCTGCCTGGTTTACATGCTGTATTTCTAAGTTATTTGGGATAACACTTTCCAGCTATGGTATGGCCAGCAGAGTGGGATTTTGAAATCTTTTAGGGCTCTTAACTACCACAGAGCAAGGAAAAAGTGATAGGAGGTGGATGCCTGAGAAGGTCTGGTGCTCTGACACTGCTGCTGCCTGCAGTGCACTCTTTGGGTACACATTCCAGAAGGTGACTGAGCCGCCAGCTGAAGGGCAAGCCGAAAACAAGAGTTAGTTCCTGTTTCCCTGACTTTTCAGGGTTGTCAGTCCGGGAGTCTGATTGGGTACTGCACACAATTAAGGACTGCTCTATGTTCTCTTCCTAGCTGTGTTAAATAAAGGATTTGCTTGTTAGTCGGCTATTCATTTATTGTATCATCTGATTGTTCTCTCCATGTTATAAGGAAGGAGGAGGAGGAAAGGGAGGGGAATTGCCAGCTGTGACTAGTAACTCATCAGGTATCAGCCACCAGGAAAGCCAGCACTTTCCCTTTTGGGACTGGTATACTTCTATTCAAGCAGCAACATTTTCCTTTCATTAATAGTTACTAATGTGCTGCCTCTTATTTCCTGCACTATCCAGGTATCATGTCCACAGCAAGCTGGTGAGCTTCATGGCACCTATTGACCACTGCACAATGAATGATGATGCCAGGTGAGTAATAGATTAATTATGTTTCTCAAATGGCTTCATGACAGCATGATATTGACCTGTTCTTCAGCCTGTCGCCCTCTCCATTTCTTCTTATCAGTTAACCATTTGTCACTGGCATCATAGCCTGGATGTCTTGGTCACATCTGTCCAGGCAGTCTGGCTGAGCTTTCACTCTGTAATTACTGCAACACCAAACAAGAAATTTTCATAATTTCCTAATTACCTACGGTTTTACTTCTACCATAATTACCTACGTTTTTACTTCTGCTTTAAAATTGCTCCGATTTTGAAATCTGCTAGTTTAATAGAATTATTCTAGAAATAGTGAGCCAGGCTACCTAGTATCTCCGGGTGTAATCAAAACTTAGAAGAATTTGTCTTTTAGCAGAAATGACAACTGGTTTACATTCTGCTCAGCGTGCATTTTCCTACTTCAGGTAACGACTGCAATAGTTCAGTCAAGATTCAGCCAAGATCTAAATACTGCTTGTGTTTATTTCTGTTTAAAGACTGACAGATTTTATTAGAAGACTATGCTGTTTTAACTTGCTAATTATTAAAGAAGACACAAGTTCAGTTTTGTACATAGTTGCTAGGCATTTGTAGCCGTATTTCTTACGTATTACGTTCTTTAACTAAGTCTGGAAATGCTGGCCTTTTTGTGGGAAGGAGGTGGTATAATTTTTCCAATGAATGGATGTAGAAGGCTTGAGAAACATCTTTCCCCTGGGTTGTGGAACATGTTTGTGCTTTGTGAGAGAGAGATGTCATTTGTCTGTTTGGGAAATGGAAACCAAATACCTGCTGTTCTCAGACTGCTGCCTTTTGGGATATTGCACAGACTTCTGGATGAAAGCTCTTCAGAAAGCTGGCACTACGGCATTTTGCGTGCATAATAAGACTTAAGCTGTTTCATCATGCATCTTTCTCATGTTTTTTTCTTTCTTCCCCCCCCCCCCCTTTTTATTTTTCAAATGAGAAAACTGCTCTGAGTAGTGGCCCGGGTATGTGTAGGAAGAACCCGGTCATACCGTATCCATTAGTGGTGTGCATGCCTCTGGTACTTCTCTGTCCTGTCCAGCTGACTGATTATTTTTTGTACTTGGAGGAGATCGAATAAGGTTAGAGTGGCTGCCACTTTTGCATATAATACATATTGCACTGTCCTACAGGCTAGGCAGGCATACAGCCCCCTGCTCCATCCCCAGAATAAGGGAAACTCAACTTGCAAGGTCTGTGGGAGAGGGAGGTGAAAAATAATAATGAGGCCCTAATAATCCACGGGTTATCATGCTTGCTGGCCCCAGAGGTGACATTGCCTCCTCCTTCGCAGTCCACTGCACTCACTTGCGTTCCAAAAGTTGCACAGAAAATGCCGTCTGGAAGCCAAAATTCTCCAGCAAGTCAACGCAAGCATGAAGTGCATCAAAGCAGCTGGGACAGCCGAGTCATTTTGACAATAGCCTTCCTGCGCCTCCGCTACCCTTCATCTGACTGCTGTCATAACCCTCGTTCCCCTCCCTTCTCAGCAGGCTCCTTGAGTCCACCACGAGCTGCAAGGAGCCTGGCTGACCCTCTGAAGCTGTTCCAGCTCGTAGGATGCTATCTGTGTTCCGCCGCGTCTGCATTGCTATCATCGTGGTAGGGACATAGCATTTGACATTTGGTTTACTGCAAATGTCTCCTGGGGGTTTTCTCCTCTCCGAGTGGGTTATTACACCGCTTGCATGTGTTACAGATCCTTCGGTGGCAGCAGCGTGGCAGCAGCTGCTGCTGCTTATTGTCTGACTGCGGGAACTTGCTCCTTACATTAGGTTTATTAGTCGCTTTGGAGGCCCGCCATACTTTGTGCTAATGGCATCTCAGTCACTTAGCTCTCCACGTTGCTTGAGCCATCTAGAGTGGAACTGTCGGCTGATGTGTTCGCACACCAGCAAGCATGCCTGAGGCTTGCATCGCGTGGGCAGCTGCGTCCCGTTCTGCCAAGATGAGGCTTGCGAGCAAACCCTGCGGATGGATGGGGCGGCGCAGGGCTCAGGCTGGGCAGGCTCGGGTCCGAGTCCAGCAGATGGCTTCATGGATGACCTTGAGCAGTCCGTGTGCTTCCCTGACCGATTCCCCTTCTCTGCGGTGGAAAGAATCAGGGATGCTTTGAGGTCTGCTGCTGAGGAGGTATAAAAAACAGTGCTTCAGTAGTAGTATTATTATCTCATTTTAAAAAAATATAGCAAAGCTTTTGGTTCAGATGAGACAAGTTTTCCTCAGTGTTCCCCAGAATCACCACTAGTTACCTGTGACACAACGAATATGCATTGCAGACTCCTGCAGGCCGTACAGTTTTTCTTAGGCAGTTTCTCCACAGCTGTCTCCCCACACGATGCTGGAATTGTTGAGTCCTAACGTTACGCTTAGATTCCAGCCGCAGGAAGGTAGGCCTCTTATTTCCTGTCCCGTTCAGTGGGGGCACTGGGAGCAGATTCTCGCTTCCTATTTGCCGCGGGCCTTCCTCGTTTGGACAGCAGAGGTGGGCATTCGTGCTTTGTGCACTGCGAACCTGGGGGTTATTTAGCCCACCTTCCTTCCTCTCCTCCCTAGTCTTACACCTTTTGTGTTTGCATCCAACCAGAAATCACACCGAAGGGTTCGGAGTGGCCGGTGTCTGAAAATCAGAACTCTCGGGGCGCTCTGGTTCCGCTCTCCCAAGATGAAGATATCTGCTGCTATCGGTGATTTTTTAATTATTTTTTTTTGAAAACCATGGCCACCCCCTAGGGATCATTTCACATTCCTGCTTAAAATGCCTCTACACTTGCCACGGGCCGTCATACCCCTCTAGCAGCACACAGCCAGCCTGGACAAGACGAGAAGAATTCAACGCCTGCGTTAAACTGCGGGTGAATTAAAAAGAAGAGACCAAGCCTGTACGCATGAGAGGGAAGCAGTAATGATAACAGCTTTCCTTTGTGACAGAAGAAGGTAATTTTATTGTTTGCAAGTGTGAATTACTATATTGAAAATGCAAGTATACACTTCACAGTGATGTGATCATGCTCCGAGCCATTTTTTTCCTGCTCAGGCACTTAAAAGGCATGACCCCAAAGTAAATACACATCTGAACAACAGGGTGCTCGCTATTGTAGTGCGAGACATTTTAAAGTGTCAGTGAGCTGTATATAACAAAGGGCTGTAGAAACAGAGCTGCCTGAATATTCCTCCTTAAGTCCTACCGGTGACCGCGGTGTCAGGTAGCTGCCTCGAAAATGCCACAAATATGGAGGGGCAGATGTGGCCGGGCAGAGGCTGGAGGGTGGCTGGTGGGGAAGTTCTGGTTCTGCTGTGGCTGTGCCAAGTCCTCGCTCCCCGTGATGAGCTGCGCGAGCCCTTTGCCGCTGGGGCAGGGACAGATGCAGTTGTCTGTGACTCCTTCCTTGCTTTGTTTGCTGGAAGTGCTTTAAAGGCACGTATCTCCGCGGCACGGTAATACCCAGTCACTTCTGGTATATTTAAATAGTTAACGCAACCTAGGAATAAATTTGGAGCCTGGTTCTCCTCTACATTTTAGACATCGTAAATGCTCTGGCTGTGCAAAGAGCCCTTAAAATAGTGCTAGGGGCTGCTAGCGCTCACGCGAAGGTTCCTGTGAGTTGGTGGCGTGGCTGTGGGACGCGCAGGACTTGTGGGCATCCGGCAGGTCAGGTTTATCACCTGCCACTGCTGCTGGCTGCAGAAATAAAGAGCAAAGGCATGTGAGGAGAAACAGTCTGAGCGCTGCGTGGGGAGAGGGATGGACGGTGCCCCCAGAATTGTTTTACAGCCGGAATTTGAGAGAAGAAACGTGCAAGTACAATACTGCCTTTGTCAACACCGCAGCCACGTTCTCTCTCATTCTTGCTGCTAGTTGGAATAATAGCATTCGTGCAGGCAATTAATCTTCCACTTGCCAGTT
This sequence comes from Oxyura jamaicensis, assembly GCF_011077185.1. Classification (NCBI taxonomy): domain Eukaryota; kingdom Metazoa; phylum Chordata; class Aves; order Anseriformes; family Anatidae; genus Oxyura; species Oxyura jamaicensis. The sequence continues at coordinate 9,709,237 of NC_048911.1, forward strand.
TTTCCTGCACCCTACGCATGGGCATGGCTGTTTAACCTTGTGCTCACATATATTATGCTGTAATGTGTGGGGCACTGGTGGCCTCGAGCCCTCCTCTGTTTTAACCCCTCTTTGGTAGTATTTTAAAACATACACTGGAAAGTGATTTTTATGGTTGTCTTGGGGTGTATGTTTATAGACTTAAATACATTTATAGGACTCTTGGGCCAAGGTTTTTCTAATCGGTCCAAGGTCATTGCTATGTAAATGGGCCTGCCCTGTGACAAGGAAGCCGAAGGCAGGAACTTGATGTGAGGTTCCCACGGAAGGTGTGCATGTCCTTAAACACGTGCGTGTATTTCCATCATGTGCAGAGATGCCGTATCTGCAGGAGGGGCTCCTATAAACCACCTAGTCGTGGCAAGGTCAGGTCAAGTCTGTGTTCCCGGGAGGATGTCTGTGCGGATTTTGGTTTTGTTGCATCTCTCTGTCAGCTTTGATATACAGATCTTCAGATCTTTGCACTGTACATGAGTGTGGAACGGAGACTAAACACAGACGCTTCATAAAAAGGTCTGATATCAAGTTACTGCCAAGTTTGAGGAACACCGTGTCACCTCTGGAGGACGGGTAACTTGCAGGAGGGATGTTCTTTAGGGAGCAGATGTTTGGTCCAAGCACCTTTATCTGCCACGGCGACTGAGGTTATTCTGACAGGTAAAACAAGATTGTGCAAATATGCAACAGTGATCTAATCAGCTGGAACAACAGCAATATTTTAACTGGCGCTACCTTTTAACAGCATCATTAAGGGCTCTCATTACTCTTTTATTAGAGTCTCACTCTATTTCTTATCAGATTACAGAATGAACATAACTCATGGCACTGATTTGATCTCTTGTTAAAGAGGATTACAGCTCTGCATTAGCTTGGATTGACACGGTTTATAATTTGCTGTTGATACACATGCTGGCGGTGTCGCACGTGTGACCCCCTCCCCACAGCACCGCCGAGGAGAAGGACGCCCATACATCATCATTAAAGATGGCACCCGGAGCAGAAACGGGAGGCAGGAGAAGGCTTCTCTGCAGTCAAGTCGGGCAGGACAAAGAGACGTGCTCAAGCGCAAGCTGAAATTCAGGGCAGGGGTTTTCACCTGGCTGAAGGGGGGGGGGATAATGTGTCAGCTTTTTCCCAAATAACCAGGAAGAAGCTGGCCGTGACGGGACTGTGGCAAACCACGCAGTATGAGGCACAGGCTGCTCCCTGTTTCGGGTGGTGTTGATCACACACCCCAGACAACACCTGCCTGTGCTGGAAGTCACCTGGTTGACATGTCCCTGGTCTGCAGGAGCTCCAGGCTCAGGGGCTTCCAGGGCTGCGTGCCCACATTGGCCTCACCTCGTGCTTGGCAGCGGAGCCCCCAGCCCAGGCCCTTACAGCCGGGCTCTTGTACCAGCACACCGGTGCCTGCTGGGGCGCTGGGTTCACACACAGCTCATCCAGCTGCCAGCGGGGTTTGGATTAGAGCATCTCCCCTGGATTCAGCCAGGGCGCTGTGTTTTCCCAACCAGCATCCTCACTTCTGGACTTAGCGCGGTTGCTGCGTCGCTGTGTGTCTAGCAGCAAGCGGAGGGGGGTGCATGGTAGGAAATCCTGGTATTAAAAGATTAATTTACTTATATGACATAAGAGTTTAATATAAAAATATAAAAAATAACAGAGTTGGTGAGATACCAGCCTTTAACTTAGCTCACTTTGTACTTTGGCTATTAAAGCACCATGAGACTGGATTAGTGGAGGAATCTGGGCTCGGGGATTGTCACTCCAGTTCTGTTCACCGTGCCACAAGTCCCTCACAGAAAGCAAAGCACTTCTTTCTGCAGCGACCGAACCAGCAGCTTCTGTGCTGTGTGGCACAGACGTCAGGTGTCTGGCTGTGTGAGAAAACCCTTCTAGGCTCTTACAGACACGGCCTGGAAGAACGTTTGTCCGGCGTTGTGTTGGCTTTGCTTTGTGAAACAAGGTGTGGAGCGCTAACGCCTGGGGAAGTCTCTCGAGCACGCAGCGCTCTGACATTTCAGAGAAATTGGAGTTTTGGGATGGGGCTGGGGGGGCTGCATGGCTTGGGCAGGATCCCCGTGCTCTGGCAGAGCCCCTCCGGGGTCCCGCAGCAGAGAGGTGTGCACCCCGGGGAGGCGACGTGTCCCGCAGCACAGCCCGCTCTGCTTCTCGAGCATCAAGCATCGAGCTCGTGCCAGGGGAGCCGGGGGCTTCAGCTCAGCTGAGCTGGGGTCCGAAAAGCACGAAGCACGCAGCACGTCCTGTGAAATGAGACCCACCTGGCATGCCCCCTGCGCCCCAGGCACCGTGGCTTCGGCGTCCTTCTGCCCTTCGTGTTTCGCTCTGTTTGGTGGGGTTTTACCCCCAGCCTTTGACTCGCCCTTAGAAGTCGACCCCCAGATGCCTGAAGGTGTCCGCGGGGCTTTAAACCGCAGTTGTGCAGGGGTTGGTGTGTGAGCAGGGAGCTTCTGTGTGCTCTGAGGCAGCGAAGTGGTACAGGTGACCCCGGCTAGTGCCAGTGGGCTGAAATCATCGTGTCCCAGCGCTGGATGTTTGACACCCCCGGTGAGGAGACGGACGCCTCTGTTATGGAAATTTCCTTTTTAAAGGGAAAAAAAATAACCTGTTAAGAGCTGCAAGATGATTTGTCGCCCTTCCTTTGTGAGACAATTTGTCTTCTCCTGCATCAAATCTGTTATAAAACAGTCAAGCTGTGAAAGAGGGAAATCATCCTAGGAATATGGGATGTTAAGGTACACAAAGAATGGTCCCCTCCGTGCGGGTGCATGCACGTCTGCACAGGGCGCTGCACAGGCAGCATGACAGCGGCTGCTCCGCTCAAATACCCGTCTTCAAACAGAGCCTGAGAAGGCAACGTTTTATGAATTTCAGGGGGAAATTAAAGCTGCTAGAGAGCAGGCCAGCAGAGCATGCCGGAGGTCTGTGAACGTCCCTGCGTTTTCGCTCCTTCTCCAGCCGCTTCTGCGTCTTTGCTCTTGGTGCTGTAAAAGCTCCTAGGAAAACGGGGGTGCTGCTGGGGCCAAAAGGGGGGCGCGAGAGGTTCCGCTGCTGCGCCTGTTAATTCTGTCACCTGTAAGGCTGGGGAAGAGGCAGGAGATGGACAAACCATTCAGGACCGGTGATGGAGGTGGCAGCTTTGGAGAGGTCTGCGGGGCAGCACCTGGAGCGGCAGCCCGTTGTCCGCCCGCTCCCCACCCCGTCGCCACCTCCAGCCTCACAGAACGTGCAGAGTCCCTTTGTTGAGGGCAGGAGCCGGCGTTCTGAAATATTTATAAATCTTGTGCCTGGTCTCCTGAGACAAACCAGAGGTCACATGTCACCTCTCGTAATTTAAAGCCGTGGGGCTAAAAGCATTCGCACGGACTTGAAGGACCCAATCCTGACCTGCCTGAGCGAGGGGGAATTGCGGCAGACCTTTCTGAATCTCCTTCAAGCGCCGGGCACGGTGATGAGAGCCGTCTGGCCGCGGAATTTATGGCCGGAGTTGTGCGGCGGCTCAGGCCGCGGCGGGGAAGCGAGTGAGAGAGTGCCATCTCGTGGGGCTCCTGTCCCGGGGGGCTGCCATCTCGGGGGGCTGCCATCCCAGGGGTTTGCCGTCCCACAGCCACCCCGCAGCACCCCTCGCTGCCTGTGCCACGGGTTTTTAATGCCGCTTGCCTGGTCGCCGCTGCTTGTTCCGCTCCCCATCGCCAGCCGTGGCGTGGGTTTGTTGCTGCAGAAATCCCAGGGGGGGCAATGCACGTGGGGTGTGCACAGAGCACCCTCCCCACCCCGCGTGCTGGCGTGGGGCAATGCTTTGGGCTAGGAATTGAGAACTAAGGGGCGCCAGCTTGTTTTATCTCCCCAGGTACCTGCTCTGCTTGCTCGGTACCTGGTAATCTGAATTTCACACTGCTGGACAGAAGATCTCTCAGGATGCAGGCAGAAAGTTTCCCATGAAAATGCTGAGCCTTCTGTTCCGCAGCCAGCCTCTGTTTCCATCAGGAGCTGTGTGGTTTTCATCTTCTTTTCTTCATGGGTGTTCGTGCTGTATCTTCCACCGGCTTTGTGAATTAGAAATGCATTGTTCCCAGCGGAGGATGTCACCGGGAATGGGGTAGTTGTAGTTATTTCAGTACTGCTTGGGGCATAGTCTGAATTACCTTCTTTTTTTTTCTGTCCTGGAAGAAGAGAGGAACGAAAAGGTACACGGGAAAAGGCAGGGAGAGTTGGTGGAGGGCATTTTTGTAACGGCAGAGCTGCAGTGACTCAGGCAGTATTGCTGCATTAATGGCACTCTGAAAAAAAAACACACCAGAAACTGAATTTTCTGCCTTAATTTTGCTCTTCTACTGATCTACAGAACTGTGTTTTAGAAAAAGAAATAGCATGAATGTAATTATGCCACCAGCACAGCGCTAGCTGCTCCCTCCCACGTGAGGGTGGGTGTTTGCTCTCCCCTTTGTATGTTTGGTGGAGTGGTGGAGTAGCTTCCTGGGGAACTGCTAACAGTGATCTATGTTTTAATGATTTATATATTTATAAAATGCGCTTTTGCTCTTAATATTCACTCAGGGCAGTCCTACCCCAGGTGTGTGTTTTCTTGCTCTCTGTGGCAAGGCTTTTGCCTACAAAACCCCGGCTGTAGGTAGGTCTGTGGGACTGGGAGGGTGATACGCTGCTGAGTTACACAGAGCTCGGTGACGAGGTAGTTGGGCTTTCATTGATTTATTGAAACAAGGCTGCTGACACATGGCCACACGCGTGCCCCGTGGGCAGCCTCACCATCGGCCCCGCCACGCTGCCGTGGGGTTGGGGCCACGCGCTGGCCCTGGCACCCCTTTGCAGCGTGTGCGTGCGCTGGGGGCTGCCCACAGCTGGGGGTGTTGTGGTGACCCCCGAGAGCTGTAAAAGTGTTAAGCCGTGAACGGGAAGACGGTCGAGCTGCTGGCTTGGGGCTAGCGGGGGGAATGCCCTCGCTGGCTCCGTGCAGCGTGGCTGGGGGCGGTGAGCGGCGCGGGGACATCCCGGCCTGGCTGCTCCACGAGGCCAGCACGGCCCGGCCGAGCTGCAGCCAACAGCCAGGGTCCTGACTGCCTGGGGGCACCCAGAGCAGAGGGAAGCCCCCCCTCGCACACCCCTTTTGTCTCAGCCTGCTGGCGCATCGGAAAAAGGGGCTGTGCAAACCTGGAGCCGTGGGTGCCCGGCGTCGAGCTCCGCTGCTGGCCGCTGCCTTTGGAGCGAGCTCGGGAGAAATGCATAAATAATAAGGCAAGGTACTTCCACACACATGTTTTATGGCAAATGGCTGTGTGGTTCGTGATCATTTTTTCCAGAAACAGGTTTTATGGTAATATAGTAAAAATATTAAATTAGAAAATGCCTCACTAAGGGTGATAAAACCTTACTACAGTGGAAATAGGTAATTATCCCCTCTACAGCCTAAATGACAGTTTAAAAGAAATAAAAATGTTAGTGCTCATTACTTGCTTTTGTAGGTTGCAATAAAGGGTAAGTTAAACTTTAATTCAAGGAAGACCCCTGTATCGACCTGCTTCTTGCACGCTCCCTACCAGAGGTGTGAGTGCCGTTAATTACTCAGCACAGGTTAGTCCTCGGCACGGCGTTCGTACCCGGGCCCCTTTGTGCTAAAGTCACCTTTCCTCCGTCTCGGGGGGGGGTGGGTTGTTTCGACTCAGTGGCTCAAGTCTGATGCTTAATATATGTGGGTGGGGGAGAGAAAATTTATGTTTTTAACCAAAATCCAGTTCATTACGCATAGCCTTAAGGGGGCTGAAAGTATTAAAATCCACACTTACCCTGGTGAATTGAAACAGAGACAAGGTTAAACCTGGAGGATTGATGAGTTTTGCTCTCTGCATGGTTAAACCCTGCTGAGGGGAGATGCTATAGAAGAAAGGTAGCTTAGATGATGAAAGGAGGGGGGAAAAAAAAGGTTAGGCTATTATTATTATATTTTAGCAGGGTAAAACGTTGGTTTTCTTCCAGGGTAGAGGAGTTACCTGGTCTCCCATCACTGCCCGGGTGTCTGTGCTATTATCCAGGCAGCCCCACTTGAACTCAGGCTTCAGCAGAGGCTGCTGGCGGTGTGCCCTGAGGTGAGGGGAGCTGCGGGGCGCTGGGCTCGGCTCCGCCAGGCTCCTCCGGGTCCCTGTGTGCCCTCCGTGTGCCTCTGGAACCGGGGAGGGCGAGCGGCACTCGGGCAGCGCCACCAACCTTTCCCTGCCTGGCAAGACAAATCCTTGCCGCAGGTCTCCGCGGGCCCTGCTCGCTTGAAAAATGACTGCTTGTTTAAAATCCCTGGGAGGGGAGCGGGTTCAGCAGTGATCCCTCAACTCCTGTACCCATCCAAAGCCAAAACGCGGACAGAAACCTCAGGAGACTGGTTCTGCTCCCGACACGTGAACCCCGCTGCGGCCAGGAGCCGCTGTGCGCTGCCCGGGAGTTTCACCCAGATTGCAGCACAAGCGGAAACGTTTGCTCGGGGTAATGATGGGGTCTGAGCCAGGCGGCAAAGCAGGGCTGCAGGGCTGTGATTGTCGGAGGACCAAATAGCATCGCTCTGCATTTTCCTTCCAATCACTTGTCGGAGCCTTAAAGTCACAACATCTGTTTTATCAGCAGCGCTGCTTGCTGTTTGCCATCTGATTTCTCAGTTGAAACAGCAAAAGTGAGTCACATTTATCAGTTAATAGTCAGGAAAGATGGAAAACGTTGTAGGCTTGGGGCAGGCATTCCTCTCCCTCCTCCCTTTTCTGCCTGGTGGTTTCTGCAGGGCCGTCTGCAGGCAGAGGGAAGCTGGAAGCTGTTTGCTCCCTGCCTGCGTGTTCCCTTCCTGCTGCCTCGTGGGCGTCCCAGGAGAGCTTGGACCAGAGGACGCAGAGCCCAGGACGGCTTGGAGCTGAAGCCTCCACGGGACCGCACAGCGGCACGATTTCTGGCATCTCCAGAGGAGGGGAGGCATCGTTGGTCCCCGAGCCTTCAATTTTGGGCACTGTGCAATTCAGCTGCCATTTACAACTCCTGATCCCTACCATCTTCCTCTCCTGGGCTCAGAGCAGCTTTTCAAACATCAGCTCTGTTTTCTAGAGGTGGTTTGCTTTTGCTTTTGTGTTAAACTTGCCCCAAAATTGCCTGCACACCCTTGCTTTAGCACAGAAGCTCCAGTTACGGCCCCATGGTCGGGGCTGAGCTCTGCACACAGGACACGGAGCCGCCCGTTCCGTCAGGGGAGGAGACCACGTCCCTCGCCACTTCATTTTCTGAGGGTAGAGCCGCCGATTGGTTAATGAGGTTCTAAATGGCAATTAAATTAAGAGACGTGGCCCACTGAATTAGGGTGGTTTTGCCGTGGCGGGCTGTGCGCGTGCCTCCCCGGACTGGCGGCTGGCCTTCCACGGCCCCGGAGGAGCTCCTTCCTTCTCCGAGGCTGCAGGTGGCTCTCCCCGCTGGAAGTGCCTGCAAGAAGCAGACACTTCTCAAGCGGACCGCTGGGACTGTTGCTCCAATAACCCCGTGGTGGTCGGAGAGCTCAGAAAGAAGAAATCCCATCCGCAGCAGCGCTGCGGGGCATCGTACAGCAGGCTGTGCCTGCAGGAAGAGTGCCCGCAGGAAATAAGGCTCTCCTGGGGTCTGCCTCGATTTCCAGAAATGTGCGTGCTATAAAAATGCCCTCTCCTTTTCCCAGCTCTCTTCTCAGGTTACTTTGGGGTTAAATTAAAAATAATTAAACAACCCCAGCCCACTTTATTTTATTTTATTTTTTTTAACTTGCTCCTGTACCCCAGTTGCTGCGCATGTGCCGTTAATTGGACTCTTGTTGCTGGGTCATTTTCATTGTTTTTCAAGTACCGTCAAGTCCAAGAAAACGTATGAAAACTAAATTACAGCCCCACGAAGACTGCCTGATTGAATCCTCCTCATGGCTCTGCGGCCTCACACATCCTATTAAAATATTCAATCTTGTTTTCTTACTTGAAGAGCCTGTCTGTAAAGGGCAAACTTACAAAGCCCTCATTCTCCAGAGATGGGGGATCCAGCCACACGGAGGTGTTTACGTATTTCTGTACCCTGTGTGATCGGGCTCATGCAAGCTCTTCCCTTCGCTTGTATGTATTAATAAAGATGGTTGAATGCATTTTTAATTCTACGAGGCCTTTTTGTTTTGAGGAGCAGGTGGGTTTGGTGGCAGCCTCCTGCTTGCAGTCTGACCTTGGAAAGTAACTTTTCCCCCTCCTCCTCTCTCCTTTCCCCAGGACGGAGCTCTATCGGTCCCTGTTTGGAAAAGTCACGCGTCCTGAAGAACCCGAGCAGAATTAGCACCCAGCCCTCGCATCAGGACCGAGCACACCTGCGGGCTCTGCACCCCCAAGAGCACCCAGAGCGGGCTGTCTCCAGCTGCTGGTTTGTTGCTAAAAACCTCCCCGAGGGAACATCAAACCCACACAGTCACTGCTGATCCACGCAGGTTCAGAAAGAAGAGTGGGGGGCAGACATTGGGCTTGGCTAAATGCCTCCCCCCGCCTTTAAAACGAACCCTCCTTCCTCCCAGAGACGATCCGTTTTCAGCCATTCCTTTTGAATTCCTGACCTCGGCTTTGCCTCGGCACAGGCAGACTGTTCTGCCAGGGGGAGGGACACGCAATTGGGACCAGCAGGGATCACCAGCCCCTCCTGCAATCAGGTCACCCACGTTCATATTAAATCCTCCGAGATTTTATTTGGGGGATTGGTGGGTTTTTTATTGAAGCGTTCAGTTCTGTTCGTTGGCTGCCTATCTGCAATGTGTGGCTTTATTTTCACCGAGTCAAGAGGATTTAAATGTCATTTACATAATTAACATGGCCTTAACACAGAGAAAAGGTGCTCTCCCTTGCAGCCAGCCGGTGCTGCCCATACACACGCCGATTTCTGAACAGACGCGCTGCAGACGCGGACATTGGCTGACTCCCGATGAGTGCAACCTGGGGACACATCTGGGGCTATTTCTGCAATTAGAACATATTGGTGGAGTTTTCAGTCCATCATTGATCCTCTACGCTTAATTATTTCTGCTGATCGTGGCTGAGCCCTCCCGTCCTCACCATCGCCGTGACACACTTTTGAAAGATGCCAGCACAAACGTGAAGCTGGCCAGAGGAGCTCGCTCACTTGGGGCTTTTTGTGGGGTTTTTCTATCCAAAGGTCAGAAGCTGGAAATTAATCCCCGTAAGGGGGATTTATTAGCCTGCTGTGATCAATCTGAAATGGAGGTTATCTTGCGTAAATAATATGTGCATATATATGTATAATGAGCTGGCCACTGCTTGTGACCACATGAACTCTACTGTCTTTGGTGTTCTGTGTGCTCTAATTAAAATGCTTTGTAAACTGATTGCCCACGTCTGATCAGTGCAGAAAAGGCACCGGCAGCTGCGGGTCCTCTTGGGCCCGGCAGCAGGATGTTATTTAACCAGAGGCTTTGGTGTCACTGCGCTGGAGCCGTGAGACCTCTCCCCAGGGCCCGGTGGTGACACACGAAAGCCACACGGCCCTCGTGTCTCCGCACCGTGCTGTGGGTGCGTTACTGCGGTGCTGAGCTGCTGCCCCGGCCTGCCCGAGCGGTGGTGCTGCTGCAATGACCCAGGGTACTCACGAAATGCAGAGGCTTGCAGGAGTAGCCACGTCTTCGGTCACCCCTGGAAAGCCCCATTTTTGAGCTCCCGAGTAAGACAAGTACTCATTCATCTTTTTCTGCATCAGGAAATACTTGCAAGCTTTTCAGGGGGCAGCTAAATTAATTTTTAAATTATTTTTTAAATTAAAATTTAGCACCCCCCACGGTGCCAGCCGGCCAGGGGAGCTCCCCCTGCTCCCAGGGCCTTTGCTCGAACCCAGGCCTGTTGCAACGTGCTGCTAGCCTTTTTTTTTCCACCCTATTCAAACCCTTTCTCTGTAGCTGCATTGTTGCTCTTCGTTGCGTCCCCAGAGCTGCTGCACACCTGAAATTAATTAATCACTTTTACACTTCTTCATTACAGATTTAAGTCTCCTTTCTCGTCACCTGTTTCCCGTAAATAGCTGCCCGACACGTTACCTGCTGGATGGAGCAGCGCCCGCCGCACCTGCAGGGACGTGGCTCGAGCAGTGCTGGCCGTGGGACTGCCTGCGTGGAAAGCAGAAGCGAGGAGCATGGCTGCGGTTTGGCTAAATGCCACCACCCTGCACGGAAGGTAGCCCGTGCCCAACCCCACGCGGGGTCCTGCGAGAGGCGAGGGACCAGGAACACAAACATTTCCCTGGGGAGGGGGGCGTTAAGCTGAGTGTTTTGTGACCTTTTTAATAAAGCACCATGCCGGAGCTAAACCCAGCTCCCCTCCTCTAAAAGGGGGGTCCCAGGGCGCTGCATGGCCTCGTGCCTGTGCCCCCCCCCAGCTCCAGGAAGCCCCCGGGGCTTTGCACTGCCTTTCCTCTCCCTGCTGCCAGTCCTGGGCCCGGATCAATGGGGGCCGAGGAGGCGGTGGAGGCCGGGCTCCCCGCCCGGTGGGAAAATGTCCCATTTTTCTTGGTTTTAAAAAATAAGTGCAAGGTGAGTATTGACTTTGTGTGGCAAACATATGTATCACGGGTGGATAAATCTTTATGTTCACTTGCAGCGAGGCCGTATCTGCAGCTCTCAGGGAAGCGCATTGATTTCTCCAGCCCCATCTCCATCTCGCAGCTCCCTGCTCAAAATGTGCCAGGCAGAAGCTCACCGAATGTCACCACTTGCTCCCTTCTGCTGCCCTTTCTATTTCAGGATGCCCCGGCAGCCTTACCTCCGGCAAAGAGCCCCACAGCAGCGCGGCTCCCCGTAGTTGCTGCCGTGAGAGCCACCCAAAGGTGCAGGGAGTGGCGGATTTGGCTCAGCCTGTGCTGAGCGGTCCCATGCTCAGTAGTGAGCAAGGTCGTTGTGTTCAACACGAAGCCCACCAGCGGGCTGGTGCTCCCCGGCTGTTACCGTCCTCGGGGTGCGACCACCCCAAGGCAATTCCTGGAAGCACCCCCCCATAAATTCCCTGGCAAGGGGTGGAAAGCAGCCAGGCTGCGTGCGCTGCTTCCCCTTACCAGCCTGGCACAACCCGCACACGGCGCTGAGCTCTGTCTCCCCACCCGTTAACAGTACCTGCACTTATTTTCCGAGCAGCAGCAAAGCTGTGTGGTCATCTAACATCATTAAAATCTCATGGTTTAATAACCGCAATTCTGAAAGGCATCAAGGGGAGTAAATTGGCTGCTTCCAAAGTTTGTGTCGGTGGAATGGTTTCATGCTGCTCGCACTGTCAGAGCAAGCATTAAGGATGGTTAACAGAAAGCTCCCTGCCCCTACCCTACTTTGGGGTTTGCTGTGCTGGCAAGTTGTCTGGCCTCTATTTGTGGCTTAGGCTCGGGGCGCTGCCTGCACATTCTGCAGGCTGTAACGTGCCTTTCCAGTCTGACTTCTGTGTCCTTTAGCGTTGTAGCACCAGGGCACTTCATTTTTTATTTTTTTTTAATGATTTTTTATTTTTGGAGAGCTGGATGTAATGTTAAAAGGGTAATATGAAACACTTTAAATGTGATAACTTCTCATTCGTATTGTTTGAAGAGATAAGAGTCAAAGCCCTGCTAAGCGTGCTTTTGAATTCACTTATCAGTGTTTAAGCAGGCTTTTCTCCTCGCTCCCCCCCCAGCCTGGGCAGTGTGAGACGTGGGGAGAACCTGGGCCGGCAGCTTCAGCCTGCCAGGGCCCCGTTTCCTCTGCTGACCTTGCCGCTAAGGGCAGCGCTGGATTCTCTCACTGCCTGGATGTGCCGCAGGAGCACACGCAGCCGTGTCGGCCCTGAGCAGCAACCCATGGGACCACGGCCGGTGTGATGTGCCTGCAGCCAGCCCTGGCTGTGCCCCGCCGCCCTGCTGGGCGCTGTGCTTGGCTGGGGGGGGCTGCGCATGGTGCTGTCCGCCCCCAGTAACACCGCTACGGGGGCAGCTGCTGCCGGTCCCGATCGCGCCTGATGGGCCCGCGGGGCTGTAGCATGGACCAGGGCTTCGTGCGCTGGGTCACACGGGCGCAGATGACCGTGGTGTGCTCCACCAAGTCTTCCTAATGCTCAGTGCTGCCATTTAACAGTGAGTGAGACCTCCCCCCCCCCAACAGAATATTAATTCTTTATTAATTCAGGAGACATCTGCTAATTAGTACCTACACAAATGGGCATTAAACCTTTGCAAAACATTGCACAGCAACTGGGTGTACGTGGGCATTACGCGTGTGACCGGCGGGGGGGTGGATGGAGGGGCTCTGTACAACCCCCCACCCCCAAACCCCACAATAGCAAAGAATTTCAACTTTCAGACAAACAACTTCATTTACAAGTGTGTCTCTAATTAGCTGCAGAATTAGTAAAGCAGAGTTTTCCCCCCATAGATCGGCCAAACCCCTGAGGGAGGCTGTGGAATAGAGAGAATCGCATTTCCAATTATTTTGTTGAATTGCTAATTTAGTTATTGTGCCTGGCGTAATTGTGATGGGTATTGGGTGTGCAATTCAATTTGTTTTAAATATTTGTGGGAAGGCTGATCAGTAATGGAGCTGACCTATTTCATGGCCCAAATTGAGAGAAGAGACTAAAACAAAAAACAGCTACAAAGCCACAGTTTGTCTCAGTTTTTATTTTGATGTCTCTCATCCCTCTTAAGACTGTTGGTGCAACAAAAGGTTTACATTAAAAGATGATGGCACTTTGATCTCGGGCTTTTGAGAGCTTACAGCTTTGGTACTTCTTGGCATTTTAATATGTAGATATTTTAGGCTAAAGAGTTTGAAATGCATTTCTAGAGTTCAGTAGGGTCCCCCCCATCCAAACTGTATGGTGTTTGTTAAGGTGATTTATGCTGTTGCTCATCAGGACTCTGCTTTGAGAAACGCCTGAGAATAACGGCTGGGGTTTTCTGGGCTAACGTCGTCTGGTTTGACACGTCACACCCCAAAAGTAACCTTCAGTAGAGGGAACTTTGGAAAGGTGCTGGTGCAGTGCTCCGGGGTCAGCCGGGGACAGCCCTACAGCCCAGCTCCTGGCGGTGAAGTTTCCATGGGGCTCCCGCAGAGCACGGCCCTGCCTCCGGGAGACCTCCAGGAGAGGGCTCAGGGGACTTCTGAGGCACCCTCAAAAGCTCACTGCTGCTGGGCTTTCCCTGCTCGCTTGTTTCAGTCGAACATTAAAGAGGAAAATAAAGCTGGGGAGGGGGAACAACTGCTAAGGGCTCGCTGGGGCAGCAGCTGTGGGCTGGGAGCTAGGCCCAGAGCGGGGCAGTGAGCAGAGCCCTCGGAGAAGAGCTCCTCCTGCCAGCAGCTGTGTTCTTAAATCCCAAAAGGTTTATTTCAAACACCTCCAGAGGTGTGACAAAGGGTGGGAACAAGGGGCAACAGGGGCCTGCCAGGCACAGTCTCATGAGGAGCTTGTGCAGAACAGGTTGGGGGCACAGCCGAGACCACGCGGAGCCTCAGCTCTGTCCCCCTGGCATGGGCAGCCACCGGACCCCTTCGGGAGGTGCTGCACAAAACCTCCCTGCTCCTTCCTTAAGGCAAAGCAGAGCTCCCCGAGGGGTGCTCGGGATGAGGGGTGACAGACTTTCCACTCCTGGCAACAGAGAGAGATGTAATCCATTCTTTTTATTAAAAGAAATTGAGGTAAGTGAAATACTTCAGCACCAGCAAGAACTGTATGTACCGAGGGTGGTTTCCCCACCGCGCCTGCCCCGCCGCCCGGCTCGGTTCAGGCTCTGCCCCACACACCTGCAGCACCCCACGGCGTCCGCTGGCACCGTGCTCCTGGACCTCCGCAGTGCTCCCAGGGCTAGAGCCAGGATTCAACTTCCAACCAGCTCCAGTGCTAACCACTGGCTGTTTTTTTTGGAGCTACTTTACCCAACAATTAAGTCGAGCCTGCCCCAGTGCCTGTAACACTGAGCTGGAGGGGCTCTGCTCTTGCCCAGGCTTTGGCAGCTGCAGCTCCTCCCAGGCACAGGGAACCGAGCTGTGGGCACCAGGACATTCCCCGCTGACACCCGCAGACACCACGGCAGTGGACCAGTCTGTGGCACCACCACGAAGGGAATGCTGGTGACAGCAGAGGAGCCCAACGGGACGTCCGTGCGCTGCACTCCCCCACCCCGAGCAGTCCTGCCTGGCTGTGACATTCTCTGTCTGTCCTTTGTGTCCTGCTGCAGCCCAGGTTGGCCTCAGTAAAAGCATCTTTAGGGGGTTGTTCGGGGGGCTCTAGTGGAAAAAAAGTGTCTTAGAAATCAAATTGGGGTTCTAAACTATTAAGACAAGGCTAGTCCTTCAGATGACTCCAGGCACCATGGGCCATGCTGCTGTGCTCTCTGGGGAGGAGAGCGGCCGCCCACAGTGCTGCACCCTGATTTTATAAGAGCTCTCGCACCCCACGCGCAGAAGGGGTGTGCTGCAGCTCGGAAGGAAAGAGCACAGGTGAGAGGCACTGGCACTGTAATTAATTCTCATAAAAACATCCCTTCTGATTCGTGCAATACTAAAAGCGGATTTGTAAAATCTGAAATACTTTTAAGACAATCATTGGTGTAAGCTCTCCGGTATTACTTTTTGCAGACTTCCTGCGTACCTGATCTTTTGTTATGGTCAGGAGGCCCTTGAAAATAAAACAAAAAGTGTTGAGATTGGCAAAGGCCCCGGGGCAGTCTCGGTGGGCAGCCAGGCCCCGGGTGGCTCCGCACTTCCCTGCCCTACAGCGACTGCAGCCCCACTGCAGGCCGTTCTGGCTGCACGGCAACCACCGGAGCAGGTGAACGTGCCAGCGGGTGCTAAAGACCGTGATGACCAAAAATAACTTCTTTTTAATATTTCTGTCTTGTGCGAATGATCTGGGGCCCTTCCCCAGCTGCCCATGAGGGCGACCCAGGTGGTGCAGCCGGCACTTGAGCCAGCTCTAGGGCAGGGATGGGCGCAGGAGAAAAGCTGCTCAGGTGCCTTAGACCGAATTTTGCAGTTCTAACCCCATCTGTGTGCTTGACTCTGTCCCTTCCACTCCCTTACATAGCTGCTTTTTGCTTTGGCTGCCTACTTACATGAAAGGAACGAGCACTTAGATGAAGTAGATGCAGAAGCGGGGCTGCCCCCTGCGTGTTAGCCCTCAAAGTGAGTAGGGAAGGCAGAGCAGAAATGGCTCAACAGCTGCACTTTGGTCTCCTCTTTTACCTCCTCCTAGAAGGGCTTCTCACACGCCTTAGTGACCCATTCTAAAAGAACTGGGCACAAAGGCCAAGGGTTTGAGCCTGCAAAGCGCTGCCCTGCGGCTCCCCATTAGGGAGCAGCCCTGGGAAGCCCAGGAGCCTCAGGCACAGCGCTGGCCACGTGGCTTTAAATGCTGTTCCACTACCGAGTAACAAGACAGACGTCCGGAGTAAAAATCGCGCTGGCTGACAGAGACAAGAGGGCTGACTCGGCGGTGGAGGCCACTCGCCCACACGACACCACACAGGAGGATTTCCCAGCTCCAGGGACAAGGGAGGGCTCCCACCTGCACCCGAGGGTCCTGCCTGGCCTCGGCCCGCAGCGAACGGCCCCGCAGGGTGTCAGGGGTGTAACGTTGGCACGTGGCAGCACCCCGCGGCCGCTGCCAGGCCGGCTGTGATGAGAGAAGCGGGCAGGGGCACAGGGGCATGCTCAGCCCCTGCTGGGCTGTGCCAAGACCTCACGGTACCAGCGTACCCGTCATTGCCTGGCTGTGGTTTTGTCGGACAGCTAACTGATGCATTGGTCCAGTCACGCTTTGTTAAATAAATAAGGTACAGTTAAGACAGCTGTAACTCAATTCCGCAGGCGCTTGTGTTTATACATTTTCCTCGTGTCTGTGGCCAAAGAACACACTTCCTCTGGTCAGTCTGATTTGAAAAAATAAAAATGTCACTCTTCCAGCATTTCCCTGAGCCTCCCGTCTCGGTACAGTGGTCGCAGTCGAGCAGACAAAGGGCAATTCTGAGCTTTTTTTTTTTTTTTTTTTTTTTCCTCCACTGTACCGGGCAGGGGGGAGTACGGGAAATCGATGCTCTTACGTTGAAGAAGGCGAGTCCATTGTGGAGAGGATCCGCACGATCTCCGCTCGCTGGGTGGGTGATATATGCTGGGTCATGTGCACGATCGAATCCATGGCAACCTCCGGATTGGCCTGGACCAGGCTGGAAAGAGGCGAGAGTTAAGTGACGGCAGCCCCGGCCCTCGCACCGGAGCGCGTCCGACAGCTCCCCGTCAGGGAGGACTGAAATATGGGGTCTTTAAGAGAGAGCAGCCGCGGCAGCAGGCACTTGTGTTAACTGACTGCGAGCCGTGCGGGCTCCGAGGGCCTTCGCGCCGATCAATGCGCCGGTGGCAGAGCTCAGACGTGCGGAGGCTGAAATCCCCACAGGGCTGGGCAGGGCCAGGCCCTCCCAGGGCAGCAGGGGAGGCGTGGGGAGGGCAGGAGCGAGCCCTGGTGCCACCAGCAGCACGTTCAGAGGGTGCTGAGGGTGCTCCCATCGCCCAGACGTCAGGAGCCCGGCCCGCTGCAGCGCAGGCAGGGAACCCGATGGAAACGCGTGCACGGGCTGCTGCCTAGCCACAGGGACAGGCAAACCACAGGAACCGCACCGGCTCGGTGCCCTCCGGCTCTGCTCTCCAGGAGGCAAAGCTGCAAGACCTCCAGTCTGACATAAAAGTTATCAAAATTAGATCTCTGCAGGTCAGCATGTTTGGCTCACGAGGCTTCACTGGTTCTGCAGGATGTCTGCAAACGCGAACAGTAACTCGGACAGGCAGGAGGGATGGATCGTGGCCGATGTGGTAGTGTCAGGGGGTTTGTTTGCTATAGTTCTGAGCAATAATCAAAAGGAACCGGGCATTTTACAACACAGCACAGAAGCAGCTAGCTTGTCTGCAAAGGCTAGGGCTGGAAAAAATAAAGGGATGACAACAAAGAGTTTTCTGGCCGTGTGTGGTCAACACCCCACTCCAACGGCCGTAGCACAGCTCAGAGATTTGCTTTCTCTCCTTGCTTCACACAGCATGTGGCCCTCCAAAATACGTGACCTCCTACCACCTAATAATTTTCCATTGTCTGTCTCAAATGGAGGAAGACACGTTAGCAGTGAGATTTCTGTGCCCTGGATCTTCACGGCTCTCGTTTTAGGGGAGGGCCGAGCATGGCCAGGGAGGTTTGGGTGCTGCTGGAGTAGAGCCCCGCTCTGGTGTCTTTTTGCTCATTTGCTCGGCTCGTTTTGCTCAAGGCACCCGCCCTCGCAGGAGCTCTCCGGACCAGGCCGAGTCCACAAGATGGAGATTTTGTACAGATCCCTATTTCACAAAGCTCCCGCAGCGGTGCTGGGCCGTGCGGTTTCCTTACCTCCGTATCTGCTTGAGGATGTAGTCCCTGGAGATGTACTTGATGTTTTCATCCACAACGGAGCGAACGCCTTCCTCTTCTGCTAGCTGCTTTTCCAGCCACTCCACCAGGTCCTTGTTACTGTCCCACAGGTACGCCTGTGAACAAGCCACAAGTGTCACCGCGGGTCCCAGCGCCCGCCCCAAATCCCGAGTGCCCAGCGCTGACGGCAGGCACCCGCTCCCCATGTGCCGCTGCTGGAAGTTAACCCAGTTACTGGCAGCCTTGGGACAGCCCTCGGTGGTTCTTCCACTGTGCTTGGCTTTTATAAACGCAACCATCACCTAGCAAAGGTCCCAGGATGCTACACTTCTGCATCTCCTCCTGTGAACGTGGTTACACAGGAGCCACGGCGGCAGCGCAGCTCCCAGCGCCTCCCACTGGATCGCTGCCTGAGCCGCGAGGGATGCCCCCGAGCTGTCCCCAACAAGAAGCCGGCTTCTGAAAGCCACAGCCAGCTGCCCCATGGGGAGGGCAGGGTGGGCCGGGGGCACAGCCGAGCGGGGCCTCTCCTGGTGCTGAGCCGCCCCAGGACCCAAGCCCCCACCACCGGGAGGCTGAGGCGGTGTCAGCGCGCGGCCGCGCGCAGGATCCACGACCCAGCCCGGACACCCCCAGCCCTTCCTGCAGGAGGTCGCTGCGTCCGCAGCCCCGAGAGGCCTTGGCAACAAAACCCATTTTTAATTTTGCAAGATCATTTCACCTGCTATTTGCTAGGTAGCTGACTCCATAATAATTCAGGAGTGTGTTAGATGCCTAATAGCCTTCTCGCTCCTCTCTTCTCCTCTCATTTTCTTTACAAATCATTTAAGAATCGTTTTGTTAATGGTTTCCGGAAAAGCAAGTACCACCATTAGCACTCATTCATATTTATGTCATTTTATTTGGGTAATTAAACACAAAGCTCGTCATTTAAAGGTGCACTATCCTTCTCTGTTATCACTAACGAAGTCAAAGTCAGAATGACAATGAGCTCGGTGCGGTAATTCAGGAGGTGGCTCTGGGCCTGGCTGAGCCGAGCGGGCAGCCGCCCTGCACCGCGCTCGGTCCTGCCGGCCGCCGGGGCAGGGAGCTGGGGACACGCGATGGACGTTTGCACCCGAAGGTGAAGCCTCAGCACAGGTCAGGGTGCCTGTGAAGGCCCAGGGCACCCTTGGGGCGCCAGCAGCAGGCCAGCAAAATGCTTTCACTGCAGGAAATCCCATGGCTTCCCACCCTGGCTGTCCCACCCTGGCTGTCCCACCCTGGCTGTCCCACC
>NC_048911.1:9728017-9762551 GCF_011077185.1 Oxyura jamaicensis
CCACCCTGGCTGTCCCACCCTGGCTGTCCCACCCTGGCTGTCCCACCGTCACCCCACAGCCGATTTCCCTCAGCCTTGCCAATACCGGAGACGAACACATTGGCACGAACTCCCCGTCATTTAATTACCACCCGTCGCTGCTGGCCTTTTATCTATGGACCTGATTACCAGTTCCCATAGTCCAGGAACTTTTTTCCCTCTTTCCCAGCGCTCTCCCAAGAAACGCTCGCTCGGTGCTGCCAAAGCTGCAGCCACGCCCGTGGGGAGCTCCTGCGCCGTGGCGAGGGGCCTCACAGCGCCCGACGTGCCGCAGAGGCGCCGGCTGAAGTCTCAGCCACCAGGCTGGGACTGGCCCCGCGCTCCCACCGGGTGTTTGGGGTTTTTTACAAATGATGTGTATGACTGCCTTAAAACAGTGACGTCATGTCAGGCTCAGGATGTTGCTTATTCCATTGTTTTTTCTTCTTACTATTTTAAAGTCGTCAGTTTTTCCTCCTCGCTTCTGCCCCTCGACATGGCAGCAATGCTCCCTGCATACCAAGTAGGGCACTAAGGAAGATTTCAGGGAAGGGACAAAAACACCGAGGAGCTGCCTTACGGTTGCAGACCTGCGTAAAGCTAGATTTACCCAAGAATCCCAAAGCTTTTACTTTAGGAGAATATTTAATACTCTTATTAATCATTTTTAATCCGTTTGCTTTTAATTAAGAAACAGCATGATGCTTTCCTATCAACATATGCCAGGGAGCAGATTAATTGTGGCTTAAGATAACTCTCCTTGATTGGTGTAATGTATTAGCTAACGAGATGCCCGCTTTTAAAGACGCCCAGACACTACCTTGGAAAGCCTGCTGCCCTCCAGAGAGCACTTCCCCCCCTTTTCTGGAACCCCTGAGTGTTTGTGACTTTAAAAATAAAATAAAATGAAATGAAAGAAAGAGCTCAGACTGGAGGATTGTGACAAAAACAACCTAAGAGCCACGACAGAGATTGCTCTTCAGAGATTGCCAGCTTCAGAGCTGGAGCACAATTAGAAGAGAAATCCTCCACGCAACCACCAGATGAGGACGGTGCCGAGGCGACCCCCCCGTGCCCACACCACGCCGTTACATCTGGCAGCGAATCTGTGCCCCTGCCTTTGATGGCACACGGCGCCACGTGGCCTTAGAGCCCTGCACAGCCCGGGGACACAGGGGCTCCCCTGGGCTGGGACGTGGTGACGGTCACCGACCGCCGGGCACGTGCGAGCTGAGCTTGTGGGCCAGGGAAAGGGGAGGAAGGTGAGGGCAGCCCCGAGGAAGGGGGTCAGCGGGGACACAGCCCGCAGGACAGGACAGCTCCGTGGTTTGGCTCCTTGCTGCTGCCCCGAGACCTGACCAAAATGCCCCCTGCAGGCACGGAACATCTGCCCGACAGAAGTGCAGCACAGGAACCCCTCCTCCCTTCCCAGCATCGGTGGGAAGCGCAGGATTGAGGATATTATTCACTATAAAAGAATACTTAAAAAATAGCAACAATGCTGCTTTCCCACCGCAGCGGATCCCGAGGGACGCAGGGACACGTCTCCACAGCTGGGGAGCTCGCTCCCCCGCCTCTGCGAGCGCTCGCAGCTCCGCAGGGATACTGCAGGCAGGCCGTGCGCAGACACAGGGAGACGGAGACGGGCAGGGCGGGTGTGCACAGCGTGGCCTGGGGCTGCTGCGATTCCTGCTGCCAGTTCTGCCAGCCAGCAGCACCTCTGCGCAGCCTCCTTCCTAGAGCCTCCTTCCTAGAGCCTCCTTCCTGGCTTTGCTGAGGCAGCTGTTGGTCTTTCCGAGATGCTCGGGTTTTCATACCGGTGCTACACGCTTGTGAAAAACCCCCTGAACGTACTTGCTTTTCTGGCCTGCTCTAAAGTGTTCCCACAAAGCAGCTCGTGACCGGGAACATTCCCCAGAAGTTCTCTTTTATCACCTACAATGGTTTTGGACATTACAATTAAAAACCAGAGATCCAGCTCCTCCTGGGAGCACTTCACTGAACCCGCACCCCAGAATGACTGCTGCCGTGGTGGAGCTGCATTTCCTCGTACCTTTACTGTCCCTTCGACCTCCACAAACCAGCGTCTCAGCATAGCCTGGATCTGCCCATCGGTCAGCTCAGGGTTGGCATCGTGGATCTTCTTTTTGACCACGTCCTCCAGAAGAAGACGTCTCAGCCTCCAGTAGAAGAAGGTACGGGAAGTTTTCCAGTCTAGAATGTCCTGCCCGAGACAAAGGTGGAGAGGGAGAAATGAGCGAGGGACGTTTCCACGGAGAGATACAGACGCCTTGCTGCCCGCAGGAAGGGAAGGTGTGCTCTCACGACACCCTCAGTTACGTCACTCGCACAGGGGAAATACACAGCCCCCCGTGTCTGGGCCGGCTCAAAGGGGCCGAGGTTTGTTTGCAGCCCCACGGGACACCGAGTCCCTGTGAGCCTGCTGCCTCCCCCAGCAGCTTGCCCCGAGCCGGGACGAGCTCCGTGGCACTCACAGTGATGGCACCCTTCTCCTGCATCCGGCCGGGTGTGTCGTGCAAGTCGGCAAACTGCATGGCGACCTGGTGGTAAATGGGGATGAGGAACTCCTCCCGCTCCTTCAGCTTCGTCTCCAGCTCTTTTCGGTCGGCAGGGCTCAGCTCAGGGGTACCTGCAACAGGCACAGCCGCGTGTCAGAGCCAGGGCTGCACCAACGGCTGCTGACAGTGCGGGGGGAGAAGGGAGATTTCTCGAGCAAGACCCAGGCTGCACTGCCCGGGACGAATGGCAGCCCAGCAGCTGCAAGCCGTGCCAAGCAGCCTCGGGTCAAACCCAAGCGCTCCGGCCCAGCTCCCCTGCCAGCAGCCTTCAGGCAAGAGCTCCAAAGGAGGTTTCTCCATGGAAACTCCTTCCATTTAAATGCCGAGAGGAGCCATCACTTCAGTGACAGATTTACTGGGCTCACTCCTAAAAAAGAACGACGTCCCACGCACCGCTCGTTTAAGCAAGGAGCACGGACACCGTGACCGTGCACACAGCGGTGCGCTGGCTGGCAGGCTGGCCCCTGCCCGGCCCACAGCCACAGCAGGACCTTGTGTCCTCCCTGAGCTCCTCTCCCACGTCAGAGGAGGTGGGAACAGCGGACGGGCACACGGACAGGCACACGGACACGCACAAAGACAGGCACACGGACACGCAGACACCACCACACTTCCAAGTCCAGGCCAGCCGCACTGCGCTGCTTCCAGGCAAAGCAATGCTTTTACGAACCTACCAATACAAATGTTGCCTCACCTTTCAGGTGCTAGGAAGAAGGTTTTAATTAAGAGCAGCTACTCTTACAGCCTTCAGAATAAAGAATTGGAGGTATTTATCCCCGTTAAAGCCTCCAGTTCCTACATCCCCCCGTTCCAAGCGGCCAGGCGTGCGCTTCAGGCAGCCCCGCTCGTGTGCTGTGGCCTCTCTGCCACGCGCACGGCGTACAGTCAAAGCAGCCGGGCCCAGTAATGATTTAGGTGAGATTAACAAATATGTCAATGTCTATTTTCTGCTTAATTTAAAAGCAGCGTCTATAAAGATTTTTGACTTCTGAACCCTGTTCTCCTGAAAGAAAGAAGGTAACAATGAGGAGGGGGGATAAAGAGTGATTATCCCATCATCGATCGTTTGTCAGGAGCATTTCTTATTCACTGGACTATTGTAAAAAGCTAAGCTCTCGATCAATCCTGTAAGCCCCCTGTACAATTAAATATCTTGGAATGGTTTTCTTTCTTTTCTCGTCAGATCTCAAGGCCTCGGGGTTTGCAGAAAGCTCGGGCTTTATTTATTTATTTCTGGGGAAAAGAAGGCTCCCTCCACAAATCTTACCCTGGCAAGACGAGGGGAGTTAAAATATGGGATTCCTTTGCTCTAAAGGTACTGGACAGTTAATGAAACTGTTAAAGTTTAAATCATAGGAGCATTATAGACCTCCGGGTATGGATCGGCCGCGAATCAATGGGGAAACAAAGGGAGCAGCGCTCTGCAGCGAGCACCTCGCAGCGCAGACGCGAAGTGAGGGGTAGCAGGTGAGACGTGACGGCGATTCAAAGCAAGGAAGAACACGTGCGACCTTCCCGACTTGGCAGGCACCGCAGGTTGCTAAGTGCCAGGAAACGTCACATTGGTCTTGGGCCGCGCTTCGCTCTGCGCTCACCAGTGCCTGCGGCTGCACGGGGCGCCGGGCGGATCGCAGCCACCGGCACCATCGGAGGGGGGCAGGGACGGCCTCGTCCCGCTTCCAGCACCTGCAAAGCCCAACCACCGTGGGGAACGTACCAAGACCTCTTCATTCTATGGCGTCTTTTCGAGCCCCTTCTGAGCTCCGAGGAGCCAAGCCCAGGGCCCTGCTGGGAAAAGGGCTCCTGCCGAAACGCCCTTCACCCTCCAGAAGCTCCTCACGAACAACAGGCGCGGGATCCGTCCTCACTGACGCCCTCTGCTCAAACACAGCTGCTCAAACCAACAGCACCCAGTGCAAACCCACCCCTATGGATTATTTAACCTAGAACATCCCCCAGCTGCCAGCCTCTGCTGCCTGCCAGCCGTGACACCGAGGTCTCCCCGTCCCCAGCCGCTGCCTCCCGGCTCCCAGACGCTTCCCTCCCGCTCCCGCAGCCTGCGACGGTCCCCGGTCAATTTATGCAGATCTCCAAAGGTTAAGGGCAAGCATCTCGGTGGAGAAAGCAACACCAAAACTATTTTGATTTGTGCCCTGTTAAACCAAAAACCTCTCAGGGTAACCGCCCTCCTGCCCGCCCCGCGCACGGCGGCGCGTTTTACTAACGGCCCTGCCAGATGGAAGGGGCTGAGCAGGCCCGTGAATCACGGCTTCCCAGAACATTTGGTAGCACAGTGCTTTTTAAAATCTGACCAGTTTAACAGGTGAGACAAAATGACTTCAAGAAACGTTACTGTAGGTTCCCTCTGCCTGCAGAAAGCCAGGCGGCTTCTGGATCCCTTTGCTGGTTTCTGGTTTCGCGGCTGTTCAATGTGGGATTTTCTCCCTCACCCCCGGCACGCAGCCTCAGCATGGCGAAGCCTTTTCTTGTCCCTTTTCCTGCCTCTTCCTCGAACACGCCCTCGAGGATCTGGGCAGATGCCCGGCACGCAGAGCCCTGACCTCGCGCCGAGAGCCGGGCGATACAGACACCGCTGGCTCTGCAGCCTACAAAGGGCACTAACAGTGACTGGGTAGTGCAATGCTACAAGTGCTACGGGCAAATCTGGGGATTGTTTTTCCAAATAACGCCAGCAGAGCCATCCAAAGACGAAATTAAATGTCAGTTTTAACGCTGGTCATCACAGTCCCGTCTGATTTCCACACCTGCACCAGCAGTCCCTCCGCCTGCACCTTCCCTCCTTCCCTCCTGCCGATGAAGGCAGCAGGAAGGTGCCGGCCGCGGGGTGCCCGGCCAGCGCGGCTCCCAGCCCGGCACCGCTCGAGGGGGAGAGGGAAGGTCACCGAGAGCCTCTCACGTCCCGGAGAGACGGGCGTTTTGGGGCTGTGGCTTGTTTCTTTAAATGAGACTGCTTGTAATTGCTTCCCTAAATATTCAGGAGGATTTATGTTACGGAGGGGCGCTATGAAACAGCAGTGAAGGTCACACATGCTCGTGGCACGGGCTTGAAATATCCTCACTGAGCTGCACCGTGCGATGTTCCACCCCGGTCCCTCCCAGCCCTTTGCTCCTGAGGCCTCGAGTTAGCAACAGAGCAAAGGGTCAAAGCGTGGCAGGTACCTCCCCAAAGTCTCTGTTCTGGGAGAGCCATCGACAAGCCTCCTGGGAGGATGCCGAAGATGCCAATTGTCACGGAGGAGCTGGCAGAAATCAGCACTTGTTCTTCTAGGCTCACGCCTGTGAATTAACAGCCATTTACATGCAGCAGCACTTGCACGCAGAAGCAGTTCCTGAAAATCAGCATCGCCTAGAAGACCAGAAGTTACAGCCGTGCTGACTGCACTCGTCCAGGACTCCGTGAGAGATGGCATCGCAGCAGCGGCATTTTTCTTAGTCGCTGCTCAAGAAAACAAGCAGCGCTTTGATTAATTGCAACACCGAGCCAACAACCCACCCCCCAGAAAATAATTACTGGACTTTGGAACTGTAATCTACCTTGCCGAGCTAAAGCTGGGAGCAAAACGGGCCACGGGATGGAAGCTCTCGGCCCCTTGGGAAACGGGGCTGAGCCCAGGGCGCCGGCAGCCACGTCCTCGCCGTGCGGGTTTGCCTCTGGTCCTGTGCCCCCGCAGGGAAGGCGAGGGCTGCCTGCAGCACCGGCGTTTGTGCAGGAACACTGCGAGTGCTGCTGCTGGCGTGGAGCTGCGTGCTCCCTCCACACGCCCCGTACAGCGCCCACGGACGCACACAAAAGGGGCATTTCAAATGAAATGAGAGTGGTGTGCCGGCACACGGCCAACCTCCTCCCGGCGTCTGCTGCAGGGGATGTTCACACCGGCATCCCGCCGTCAGGTGAACAAACAATTCCCCTTCACCACGATAAACAGCTGGCAGAAGTGTGGTGATGTGGTATCCAGCCCCGCTCTACCTGGACCCATTTTGCCCTTCCTTTTATTCCCATTCCACCAAATTTCTGCTACATTACGTGCCTGTGATCTGCACGGCAAACTTAATTCCTTTTCCACCCCCGTTTTACCCTAATTGTAAGCAATAAGCAGAACAGAACGGAATCTCCATGCTCTTCTCAACGACGGCCCGCAGCTCGCACGGCTCCCGTGTCTCCAGGGGATCGGGGATCGCCGCTCCGCTCCTCGCCGCGGTGGGCAGGATGGGGCCATCCTCTCCCCCTGCCCTTTGCTCGGCACGGCTCGCTGTTCCGTAATAGCCCGGCTCTGAGTGACATTTTAATAAAACACGGGGCTAATAAACATTTCGGCGCTAGTGCCGGGGAATTGATAATGAACAGATTTATGTCAAATTATTCAATATCTGCCAGCCTTCCCTGCTCTCCCACTCCCCCGCTGCAGTCGGAAGCCAGTGGCTGAGGACGCCTCGAATGAGCAAGTCGCCGCTTCCCCACCCCTCCGCACCAGGCACATGCTTGCGAGCGTCCCCCTCTTCCCCACGATTCAGCAGCTCCGGGGAGGGATGACAGCCATTCAGGGGTTAAAGAGAGGCAGTGAACCCCCAGCTAATGAGTAAGAATTCAGCAGGCAGTGTAAGATAAATGGAGCTTTCTCTGCTTCTGCTGGAGTCAGCATGAACTGCGGCCCTGCGGCTTGTTTGTGGCAAATGGAGTGCGCGAAATATCAAAGGGCAGTGATCCAGAAGAAGACCGACTTTGACAAATTTTAAATTGGCCAGAAAGAAAACCAGCAAAAAAAAAAAAAAATTATGCAATTCACTGTGTCCTGCAATCTTGGCTTTCCTGCTACGGTACGGAATTAGTGGCGAAACAACAGCAATGATCGCCCGATGTTGGGAGCAATTACGAGCCATCTAAGTGAGATGCTTATCAGTGACTGAAGCTTTTAGGGCTCTCTGTATGTACAGTTGTAAGTGACTCGCTCTTGTGTTGCAGTCATTTTAATTAAAGTGTATGGAGTTTGCTGGGAGTAATTACTCTGTAGAGGAGGAGAGGAAAAAAGCCTTGAACAGGCCCCTGCCTCCTCGCGGAGCCTGGCTTTGCGTTTTTGAGACTCCCGGCACAAAACTGTTTCCCTCGCTTCTCCCCATCCCTGTTTTTTGGGGTTCCTGCACAGTGTGGCTGGAGGCTGCTCCCAGGCGTCCTGCACCCAGCCCGGGCTGAGGAACCCTGCACACGACGATAAAGAAGCTCAAAATGAGCTCACGTTGTTCTGCCCTCCTGCTTCCTCCGCCGTCCCAGGGCTTAAGCAGTCCAAGAGCCCTCCTTGCCAGCGACTCTGTGCTGTGGGGCCAGGACCCGTGCTGCTGCTGTGCCGCAGGAGACGCCAGCCTCCCGGGGGGCAGCAGGCTGCCTGCTGGTGGCAGAGCCGGTGCTGTGGTGGCGCAGGCTGCCAGCGCGCTGCCTTCCCCTGCCGCACACCCTGCCCAGTCTAACGTGGGCCAGAAGTGAGCTTTGTGACAAGCACTTCCTTGCAGCAGCTACGGGCACTGGAATGGTTTTTCCATTCCAAGAGACACAGGAGGAACACCCCGGCCACCCGGGTGCTTGTGCCCACTCTCCCTAACGCCATAACCCACACGAGCAAGGTTTGAACTCGGATAAAGCCGCTGCCTCGGGCTGGTCTGCGAAGCCCAAACACCTGCTAGCCTGCTTCTTGCCCAGACAGCCATCGGCACGGTGAGAGAAAACAAAGAGATTTATAAAATACGATCAAGAAGAGAAAAAAAAGTCTTTGATGCTATCAAAGACATCAGGAAGAACCTGACTTTCAGCAGCGCTCCGATTCTCACCACTCCAAGCACCCTTCACAATTATTATTCTCCTCCCAAGGCATATCAGAATGCTTGTTTTGTGTTTAAATTGTTGCACTGCCATAAATTAAAGAAAGCCAACTAATAAAATGTAACTGCAGCAATAGAGACGATTTATCAGTCATTTGCAGAACACTTTTCCTCCTGAAGGATCCCAAAAGGCTTTATAAATTCAAACCATACCCACGTAGCATGCTTCCTCCACTACTAAAATGTAGTCAATTTTGGAAGTAAAAAGAGGCTCTGTAAGATGATACTCTTCTAGCAAGAGCTAGTAAAGAACTACTTAAAGAGCCGATTCCTCTGGGAGAGCACACATCTGATATTAAGTGCGTTTTGCTGAACGCGCTGTACTTTGGGCTGTTGGGCCCATAGCAGGGGAAGGGATTGTTTGCAGTGAAAGGCACAGCAATAACAACCCCAGCAGCGACACGCTGGCTGCTGAGCACCGCAATTCACCCCGTGTTGTACTGACGAGGTGAGTATTTTTATTTCTTTTCCTGCAACTGAAAAGCAGCAGACGTTATTACTCAGAGCTACCTCAGACACACGGTGACAGTCCAGCCGCCCCAAATGTCTTTGGCCAAATCCTTAATTGCGCCAAGCGACACCAGCTGAGGGTTTGGCCAAAAATTCCTGAGACGGAAACCGGAGCCAAGCAACTGTACTTAGTGTCTGTTGTAAGGCCCGATCAATTAAACAGATAAATAGAATTCAGTTGACAAAGACACTCTGTGGAACTGCACACGCCCTAGGTATGCTACACGCACACAAACACCCTCTGTCTCTCACGTACATCCATGCAGCTTGTCTCATCTGGTTTTCTTCCCAACTCAGATGACGGTAAATAAAAATTATCATCAATTTGATAAAATGCCTCAGCGCCCCTTTTTAAGGTCCATAAACGCATTCATTACCCGCCAGCTAACGGCCCGCCGCCCCGCGCAGACGTACCGAGGCGCTCCGCCAGGTGGATGTAGACGGGGTCCACTCGCCTCATTGTCTTCACCAGGTCTTTCCTGCGGAATTTGATTTCCACCGTCCCCTCCGGTTCCAGGATTCCTCCTCTGGTCAGTGACGGGAAAAGAGAAAAGAAAGGCACTTTCAGGTCATCGGACAAGGGGAAACACAAAACGGAACGGGTCAGTGTTGTCTAGGAAGTACGAAGAAAAAAGAAAAGAAGGGCAGGAGGGAGACAAACCAAAGAGAAAGAGAGAAGAAGAGAGAAAGCATCTTAGCTGTTATTTATCCAGGGCCACAAATGCACGTGAGGCCTCAGGGCCATGCCTGTCCAACAGCACGTACGGCAGCCTGGTACCAGGCAATGCTCTTGGCAGTCTCTTTCGAGCTGTGACCTGGAAGCTCTTTCGAAAGGTAGGTAGGCTGTGAGAAACAAACCAACTAACCAACCACCTCCATGGGAGATCTGCCCAGTACAGCTACACCAGGCAGGGCTGGCTTTTTCCCCCAAAGGTTTCCCCCAATGGTATCTCTGTATTTTAGAGATTCTCAAAAGTATTTTAAAAGCATGCTTCCCGGGGTTTACTTGTAACGCTACATCCCCAACCACCGGTAACTAGAACTTCACTTAGGGAAGTTTTATTTCTTAACAAAGAGCCACTTCCCAACTGCCCGTCTGATAGACGGGACAATGCCGAGGGGTTCTGAAGAGCACGTTTATGGGCACACTTCACCGACTGCTCCTCACTCAGCCAGGGAACTGCCTCAGGGCAGGCGGTTAGAGGGAGGACAACGCATCCGTACCTGCTCTCGCGGTCGGCGTACATCTCCATGTGACGAGGGTTGATGGTCGGGTCCATCACAGCCCAGGATCCCCCTCTCAGCTCCGCCTGCGGCGGGATGTAAATGAGCACGGGCTGCCGATACTCCCGCAGGCCGTCCACGATGTAGGCACCAAACTTCAGCACTTGGTCGTACATGTCTGCGAACAAGGGACAGCACTGGGAGTCACGTCACTGCTTTAGGCCAGGCGTGGTCAGACTAGAGGAAAAACTACAATTGTTCAGCTCTCCTGACCACCTCCTCCTGCTGCCCTGCGGCACGATCTGCTGGGGTTGCCTGGGCCTGGGCAGGACGGACCGGGAAGGGAGACGTTCCCACATCGTCCCCGCTCCCAGACCGGAGATGTGGCCTGGTGGTGCGAGCACAACCGCGTCCGCTCACAGAATACGGACCGCAGGGTGCTCGGGCCAGCCCGGCCTGCCGCACACAGGGCGGTGAGAACCCACCGCCTGCCCTCCGTGACAGGATTTCGGCCAGCAGGGAGCCAGGCCGGGCGCTGCTGTCCTCAGGGGACATGGAGCTGCCCCAGCGTGGCCTTCCCGCGGGACGGCACGGCACACCTTGCGCGTACCTTCATAAAAACCAGTGTGGGGAGGGTTCGGATGTGAAGCTGCTCTTCTCTTCTGGCATTAAAATTTATCTAAGGCGTTTTGCTCAAAATTAATAAGAACAACTCCGCTGTGTAAAGGCAGTACGTTGAAAATACCGGCCCCAAAGGTGATTTACATAAAAGAGAAAAAAAACGAAGGCAAAGAGAATTTATATGAGATGATAGAGTTTGTAATGGATGTGGTTTGTAATGGAAACAGGCAGCCTCAAATACATATATTTTGTTACACATAATTATATTTAGAAGCATCGAATCAAATATATAAGAAATGAAAAATACTTATTAGGGTTATCTCGTCTATCTCTTTGTCCTCACAGGACTGCATCCTATGTTCCTTTCCAGTGCTTTTTAAGGCCTTGGTTTAGAAATCCCAGACGACCAAATTTCCTACTTCTTCTGGGGCATTTGCACAGCCAAACAGAAGACATTTTCCCCAGCATTCAGCCAAATTTCCCCTCCTTTCCCATCCCATTTAATTTTGTATTCTTACTCCTTGCATCACCCTACATAATTTCTCCACTCCTTGGGGCTTGCTATCAATAGCCGTAGCCTTTCAGTGTTTTTTTCAGTTTTTTTATCCCTTCTTAGACACACTACAGGTATTCTTTCCTCACGTATCTCCCAGGACAGCACCTTCTACCCCCTTCACCACACCTGATGTCCCTTTAGCACCTCCCGACTTGTCCAACGTTTTCTAGCCGTTGAAATAGCAGCGCAGGGGGCAGAACTTGGTGGGGTGCGTATGGCAACGCACACAGGCTGGCCTTCAGTAACCAGCTTGGGAAGACACACTTTGATTCATCTAAAACCCTTAAATCACTTGAGAAACCCACTGCTGGGGAAAAGAGGGACTCCAGGCAAGGTCCCCGTGTCATTTAACCCCCAGTTTAATGTTAAGCATGAACACAGTCCAGCACCTAACTCTGGAAAATGCACACACACACGTGCAGTAATGGGACGGGGTATATGTAAAGTGCATTATCCATACACATTACATATTATTATATGCACATATTATATCTATTTATATATTAGTACCATCGGCACTGATGCGCTCTCTCCAGTTCATTAGCAAGGCCACTGTCCAAGCACCCAGGGAAAGGAAATTCACATTATTTAAGGAATGCCAAATGCTGATGAGGAGAAGGAAGACCTATTTCCTCTCATCGTGAATAAAAGCAAATTCTGGCAGAGACAGCGGGGACTGAGCACCAAACAAACCTCCAACCTCTTCATTTGTCCTGAGCAAAGAAAAAGACCTCAAAAGGGGTGACAAATTTATTACTAATTACACAATTATTTTATTATGTAGTGCTAGTAATAAACCACTTGAAGTACTTTCAGCTAATTCCAGTGTTAAGAAAATAATTGCTTGATTCAAATTATTTTAACTGAATTAATTCTTTACTAGACATTTTTTACTAGTGCTACATAATAAAATAATTGCGTAATTAGCAATACATTTTTCACTCCTGCCAAGGGTATATATTTTACTCAGGTTAAGTCTCAAAAAAAGAAGTGCTACTTGTTTGAACAAGGCAGAGGGAGGATGAGCAGAGAAACTGGGAGAAACTTAATGCTTTCTGTGCACAGCTCCAAATCCCCGTCGGGTTTACCAGGCCTGCCGTGAGCAGGGTTGGGAGGTATTTCTGTGACTGCAGTACTTTTGGGTCAGGTTTTCAAGCTCTCCAGAAGCACGAGCTTTCGCACCAGGCAGTCATGTCCACAGTTACTCCTTCTGGGATCGTGCAGTGCAGCACTTGGTTTTCCTGGAACATCCCAGCAGGCCGTGCTTAATATTTTATACGTGGATTTACACCAACGTCTGCCTTCACTCGCTTGCTCAGGTTTCCACCGAGGCCAACAGAGCTGCTCCTGTGTTCCTGGGGGCTATAGATGCACCTTCCTCGTTTCAGGTACGGCTGTAAACTGCTCTCCTCTTGGGGATATCCCCTGTCCTTAAGGTAAAAGCTTCCACTAACGGACACGTTTTGCCCAAGCAATGAAGAGAGAACACCCTGACTGCTGCTGCCGAAGGTCCCCGTGGTGCCTCGCACAGCCCCACGCACTGGAAGGTGCCGAGCTGCAGAGACAAGACGAGGGCAGCGGCAGAGCACCCGCAGCAGGGCCCCTGACCTGTCTCGAGCATTAACCCCAGCCTGCTCTTCTGCAGGGATTTTCCCTCCTGCCATCTCAGCCACTCAGTTTGCCTGCACTCACCACTTCAGCAAGGCGGGCACTCTCAAAGCACCTGCGTTGTTGAAAGGTAAAATGCAAGTTTAGGGAAGAAGATCATAAAAACACCACCAAGACAGCTCAAGAGACCTGCCTTTAGTCCCTGCACCAAACCACCAGAGCACACAACCTCTCTCACCCTATGAAGCATTTGCCGTACGGCGATAATTACCTCTTGTTTGTCATTTTGCTGTGCCCTCCACTCTTAAAATGAAAAACGTAACTGCTGCAGGTGGGGAACGGTGCCAGGTCCCAGAGGAGCTCAGTGCTCTGTGCCTGCGCTGCCTGGGCAGCCTGATGCCTCGGTAGGTGCAGGCTTAACAAAGTGTTCCTGCTGTAACTCACACACTTGCTCTGTTTAAAACAAAAACCAACCTCTCCACCATCGCCCACGCAGCAGAGAACAACACACGTTCAAAGAGCGGGCAGCCTGCACAACTCTTCTTGCAAAGAAGTTGCTGATGTTGAGATTGGAAAAATTAAAACTGATATTTCTGGGCCAAATTTCTGTCCCGTACTAATTTAAACCTGAGCATAATGAAATGCTTCTAAGACAGAAATGCTGCCGAGATCCTGCAGGAAGGCCGGTGTTGGCTCTCCAGCAGGGCAGGCTGTCTGCAGCACACGTTCCTGTCCTGTGTCTGCCTGCTCAGCTGCAGCGTGCATCAGCGCCTGCTACAGAGACACGAAATCTGCTGGAAGCTGTTATCATTACACCGTGTGTGTAAATATTGGCAGTCAGATGCATCCAGCATGCTAGAAAGGCTGCAGACAGCTTTTTGCATTTCCATCGTGTCGGGCAGCGTGCCCTGAACCTCCGAAGCTGGAACGGATCTCATCAGCTTGGCTGGATTATCAGCTAGGACCTGAAGGTAAACACCAGGCACGCACTGGCTGCAGACACATAACGGCCCTCATAAACCCATTACGTACAAGCAGTACCGTCATTCACCGTCCAGGTAA
Organism: Oxyura jamaicensis; assembly: GCF_011077185.1. Lineage (NCBI taxonomy): Eukaryota > Metazoa > Chordata > Aves > Anseriformes > Anatidae > Oxyura > Oxyura jamaicensis. The sequence goes on from NC_048911.1 coordinate 9,742,085, forward strand.
TCAGAGATTTAAAACAGCCTTCTCATTCTGCTTACATTTTTTTATTGTTATTTATAACCTGTCCCAGGAAAAAATAATAAGTAAAACATGAAAAACCAACTGCGAGTGACCCTGTAGCACAAGCAGCGCTGCAGTTTAATGTCGCGGGGATTTGCATGCTATCAAACTATTCATGCCGAGTCCAAGACCCTGGTGCTAATTTCCAGTAAATTTCACGCTTGATGTCTCCCCGTTGTGGGTCACTGCCGGTTCGCCTAAATAAACCACTTCCAAATGGCTCCTCCATCTAAATATTCAAGCCAGTTTTTATAATTTAATTTTGCATTATGCTGAATAGCCTTCCGGCCAGATAGAGCTCATTGGGGAAGCCACCAGCACCATTGTGATATGCCTTTATTTATGTTAGTTATTTATTTATTTTACTGCTTGAATTAGACCTCCTAGGCCGACTAGTAAAGAGGGTTTTTTTTTTTGCTTTCTTTTTTTTTTTTCCCTCTCCGCTAATGTCAATTTTCAGCATAGCAAGAGCTGTCTCTAATCTTTTCCTACTCATTACACACAATTTTGGAGTCATTTTACCCACAGTGCAGTCGGCTCCTGGCAGTGTGTTTGTGTGCACTGAGGGGTGGCATAATTGTTTATTTTCCCTCCCTGCATAATCCCCAGCCAGCACTGAAACCAAAACTGCAAACAACTCCCCAAGGAACGTGGAGAGTGTCAGGAGAGACCGACGCTTGCTCTGGAGGCCCTTCAGCAGAAGCCAAGATGCAGAAAATGCCCCGGCCAGAGCACAGACTGCGGTGCTCCCGTCTCTCCCTGCTCTGTGGTGCCTCTCTCCTCCTCCTCCTGCCATGAGCTGGCGTGCAGTTAAGTGGGACGTGCAGTACAGCTATTAGCGTCTTCACAACAATTAGCATCTTCACATCTTCTTCTCCACCCTGGGCTCCTAGTTCCAACTCCAAAGCTACACTCAGTTTTTGAGCAATGCTCCCAGCGAAGGCACTGGCAAAGCCAACAGATCTCACTACACAGTAAGGCAAAATAATTCTGTAACCACCAAGAATTCATTCATTAGCTACTTTCCCAGTGAGCCTGGCATGGGAAGCGAGTTATAAAGACAGTGCAGTAGCAGGCCACGGAGCAGAAACCCCCCTGACGGGTAACAGGCGTTTTCCAGAGGAAAGAGTTTGCAGCCTTTTGCCACGTTCTGTCCCTGCATTCTGCATTTCTTCTTGCCCTGCTCATGAGACAGAGCAATGCGGCCTTTCTCACAATGCCAGCCTCCCCAGAGCAGGAACTTTTATTGTTAGAGGATCCATAACTTTTCGTTGTGTTTGCTAAGCCACATGCAGGTAAGAGGCTGTAATCTTTTACTTATTTAAATTTTATGGTATCAATCTCACATTCTCGGCACTTCACACCATTTAAAGCAGAAATACGCGGTACAAAAATCTGCCTGTCTATTAACCGAGCAGTTGTATAACGGTTCTGTTCATAGGAACAGCCACTCCCACCACATCCATCGACTGGGAGACAGTCCTTGATGCACCGATATTACAGGGTGCAACGTTATCAATAGGACCGTATTTCCACCTGCTTCTGTGCCTCACTGCGTGCTCCCTCCTGGAGGCTGGTCGGTCCCCAGAGAACCACTCCGGGATGCCAAACCACGGCGGGGAACAGCAGCAGTGCTCTGAGGAGCAGGAGACAAGGCAGGGTACAGGACAACACCACGAGGGTACCCCAGCTGCTGGTTACCTTTCATCCCACCGGAGAAGCCTCTCCAGTTGGCAAAGACCATCAGAGGCAGCCCCTCTCTGTTGAAGTCATTGATAGCCTGGGCTGTCTTAAAGGCCGAGTCAGGGAACCACACCTGGCCAGCCTGCTGGATTATCTGCGGGGACAAAAAGGATCGTTAAGCCTTGAAACAATTCTGGTAGCACAGGAGTTAGCACAAAAATAGAGGAACGGTTGCAGCAAGGGCTGAAAGGAACCAACAATGGGGAGTGCAGCACGTGAAATGCGTAAGGTGTGCTTTCCCAAGGAAAAACTGGGACAATCCTTCTGTCACTGACATTAACAGGAGTGTTGCCACTGATTTATCTATGACGAGATGATACGGGAGGCCTGACACCGTGACTGCTGCAAGAATGGGAAGGGGGGAGAGAAAAGGACATGCACAGGAGAAGACCCAGAAGAGACGATGTAGGAGGTAGGGCCACAGCTGTGAAATCAGGCAGGAGAAAAGCAAAATGTCAAAGCAGCAAGAGCATGAAACAATCCGGTCACAGCAAGAGAACAGGGAAATGATTTTTCCTTGCCAGATCTCCCAGGCCCTACGCCCTGCATCGCAGCGGGCTCACAGTAGCACTGCTGGGGAAGGCGCCCCCCGAGAAAGGGGCCTCCAGCCACGGCCAGGTACCAGCACCCCCGCGAGGAGCGCCTGTATTTTCTGTGCCACCGCCAAGACCAAAAAATCCCCCCAAAACAAACGCTGCTCTCACAGGGATGTTTGCAGAGGACAACCAACCAAGTGAGCAGGCGTTCAACCTACCTTGGCCTCCGAGTCCAGGTTTGCGGGGTCGGCGGGGATACTCAGCTCCACTGTTCTCGTTTCTACGGCAACAACTCCTACAGGTATTCCTCCCAGCCTGCCAGCACCGAAACAAATCAAAATGCATACTTTACTGTTACACAACTAGACCATTTTTCCAATTTGCATCAAAATGCTCAAAAGAGACAAATAATGCATGCTAATGGGGGAGGGAGAAGCACTGTGGCCTTTCTGAAGAGTTGAGGCATGCGGCTGGGTCGTTTCAGAGCTCAGTGTATAGTTCTCAAAGCAAAGCCTAGTTCTGAACACTAACACACACCTCGCTACGAATTAAATAGAATAACCCGAAGCCTGAGCTTTGAGTGAGACAGCTACAAATGCACCTCTCCTCACCCAGCATCACACAGATGTTGCTGCTGGTGGTCTTACCCAGGGCCAAAGTGAAGACCCAAGGCTTCCCAAGCCCTGTAGACGTCTCAGCCGTGCCAAACCTCTCGTGCTTACAGAACTCCTGTGTGGCTTGGCTGAACGGCGGGTAAAGGGGAAAACCTTTGGGTTTGCCTGTCTGCCTCCCTGCTGCCCCTTGGCCGCTGGATGCTGTGAGGTGAGGAGGGGAGGTTGGCACCAGGGAGCTCCGGAGCGCTTCCCGCAGCATCCACGCAGAATTCACCTGGCCCTGGTGACAGCCCTTGTCCCAGGCAGTCCCAGCAGGGCTGAGGAGCTCTCGGCAGCCACCCCGGGCTGGTGACACGCTGCAGGCAGACAGCGCGACACGGCCTGCGTGCACCAGGGGCTTGGAAATATTCCCATTCGCTATGATTAAGGGTCTGCCCAGAACCCCGTAATTGCAGAAGCCGTCTTAAATCGGTAACTTATAACTTGTGTATTAGGGCCCATGTGACCTAATAAAGAACATCTTTATCCAAGTATTACAGTTATTTATTGAACTTGAAAACAGCTCAAAACAACTTCTGTTTTCCATTATACTTCATATAAATTTTATCAGGCTAGCACATGAAGATGCTACATCTTGTTTTATAGTGTGTCCCTGGACAAGTTGCCATAGAATAATAAAAGACAATTTACAGCCAACAGCACACATATTCCAAGCATACATACAAAAGATGAGTTTTGGCAGCACTTACAGTAACAATCCCAGAAGAATACATTCATATATTTGTTTTTTCCAAGTGCCACTGCTTTTGAAAGAAGTCAGTTTCATTTGTATTCTACGAACTTGTGCGTGAGAGTCCAGAGCAACTTGGAATTTGTCAGAAGAAAGGAACTGCAAGTGAAACCGAGCACAGGCCTGGACAGAGACCTTCTAGCTTTGCCAAATCACTGATCATTTTTTTACCCGGTGTACTTCTTTACCTAAAGCCTTGAAATGGTTGGAGCACCTTGTGAGATAACACTTCGGTGTGGTACAGGTGGCAGGTAAAAATACTGAAGTGTATCAAAAGGGCACAGGAACACCCAAGGTTACGTGCTGCAATTAGGGGGGGAGCCAGCAGGTATTTTAGGCTCCGTTCAACAACATATAAAGACAGACAATATTCTGAGAGGAAAGGATCTCCAGGGGTATCAGCACTCAGACCCTGCGACCAGCAGCACTCAGAGACAACATCTAAGGAACAGAACAACAGAGGGGCATGTTGCACTGAACCCTCTGGTAATGAAAGGCGACATCCCCTGGTACTTTGGTCAGCTCCTGACTTAGCTCAGGTCTCTGGAGCTGCACAGCTCATTAGGATCAGGTGTGCTGGGTGCTGGTCTGGGAAATGTTGCAAGTTATTCCATGCAAATCTCAATGTTAAGCTCTTCCCTTCCAGAGCTTCTTGCAATTTGTTCTAGTTTTAGCTGAACTTTTCTTGCAAGTCAAGTGTGACTGCAGAACAATAAACTGCGTAACACACCTTCAATTAACAGCTGCGAAAAGGCCTCACCGTGTGACCATGCACCTAGAGAGGCGGGTTTTGTCTGCTGAGATTTTTAACAATCTCTCTCTTTTAGGCTTTTGTGCACATGAGAGCTGTCACTTCCAAGCAAAACAGAAGAAACGATCAGTCCATGCTTCATTCACGTGGTAAAGAAGTAAAAGCAAGGCAACCAATTCAAGCAATGACTTATTTTTACTAGCAGTTTTGAAATGAGGTTCTAGAGAAATGCAAAGCACAATGAAAACACACTTCCTACAAATGTCTAACATGTCTCAGCACTTACCTTGCTCTGCCAACCACAACCGTCTGGGCCCAGGGCTGCATGATCTCCAGGAAGGAGCCATTGTCAAAGAAACCACTCAGCCATTGTCCTTTTTGACCTGAAAGGGAGGGAAAAAGGGAAATATCAGAAGAGGGAGGAGGAAAGGAAGGAGGGAAGAAGAGAGAACATACAAGGACCAACCGAAACTTGTTTAAAATGCCAACTGGAGAACGTGGAACTGTCTTTTTATTTATTTAGTTAGTTTTAAACAGATTATAATACGAGGGAACATTAGACAGCCGAGCGTTTGTCTGCCTTCAGCCATCATGTCTTATTTCATTTGCTAGTCTACATAAAGACAGTCATTTATCAGCAAAAGCATCATTTATTGTTAAACGATGGGGTTCAGATAGCAGAGGGACTTCGCATGCTTTTAAATAAATAGCTGCTTTTTTCGAGACGCAACAAACATTTGTCAAAAGGCAGCAAAGTCATTAAAGATGTTTTTCAAAATGCCTATTTCTGTCCTAAAACTTGGCTCGCGTTTTTCTCTCAATTCTGCCTCCCATTTCTTTTAACGAAAGAATGCTGAAGAAATTCAGGACCTCAATGTAAAAAAGTCTGCGATACTTGAAAACTAGACACCCCGTGTGAGAGGGCTTCACACGGCCTTGGACTAAAATTGAGAAGAAGCAGCTGGTACTGGAAGCCTGCTCTGCGAAAGCCACCAGCTGATGCTGTAGGGGCGCCGGATCAGGCCACGCTCTCAGACCTTGCACTTGCCCACAGGAGGCAGCGACTTTGCAGCACTTCCAGGAGAGCAAACCTGTCCTGAACAGCACTCGCCGAGGTGGCTGGGCAGCCCTAAGGGAACAAACTTTTCCTGACCCTTGCAGACAATCAGCTTCCATCCCGCAGCGTGAGGGCTTGGTTACCCTGATCAAACCATCTATGAATTGGTTACCCTGGTCATACCAACTACGACCTAGCATTATTTTCCCTTTATAAAGCAACGGTGTCAGCCTTGGGGTTCCTCCTGCCCCAGAGGCATCGCAGCAGAGGTGCTGACACCCAGGCGTGACACCAGCTGCGTTGGCTAACAATCCACACACACTTCTTCAAATAAAACCCTGGGGTGACAACTATCCCCCCAGGGATCAAGGGGGCAGATTACGGTGTACTTCTCTTCCATCTGGGCTGGTTGCTGACTCTGATTTGGGGTGTGACAAATAAAAGGGGGGACCTGCAGGCAGCTCTCTGCAGTCCTCCCGGCAGCGTGAGCCATGTGGCCCAAAGACAAGGCACCGAGGTGCGCTACCCACCGACAGCTACAAAAATCACAACTTTCTTTGGGAATCTGCTTTTCTCTGGGACTTCATGAAGCTTCTGCCAAAAAAAAAAAAAAAAAAATCTCCCAGCTTTCCCCGTTGGCACGCAGCTTCTGAGGAATGCTTTAATCTGAACAAGCACCTCTGCTTCTGCAAACCCAAGTCCAAAACCAATTAAAAGTGGAGATCCAAGCAAGCTAACCTCTGCTGACTTAAACAGGATGGAGAGTGTTTTATCAAGACCAAACTTGTAATTACTGTGTTCTACATTCCTTGCCTCTGTGGCCCCACTGTAAAATGTGACCATCCATTTCAAAATTATCTCTTTATCGTGAGCCCAAAGCTGATCGTTTAGATTCTGGCCTCGTGTCGGGCGTCAGTTTGAAGAATATCACGGCAATATCTCCTCTAATAAATGGCTTTAACTTTTCACCTAGGAGATATCTGCTTTAACTTATCACAGGGAATCATCTGCTTTCCTTAACGCTTCCACTAAATTAAAATCTGAAGTCACTCGATTTGGAAGCCAGCGCTTGCTGCACTCAGACAGCTGGATGAATTACATGAGAGATGATGAAAAAATATTATCCAAAACCAGAAAACTTAGTTTATCACAAATCTCATTTTAGCCCCCCAAACTCGTTAATAACGGCAGGCATAATGGTCACCCAGTTTGCAGCTTGTACGTACACAGGCTGCACAACCCCAAGAGCATGTGTGGGGGCTCAGTGGTTTGCGGTGTTCCCCATGCAATTATTCACCGAGCTCTGCAGGAATGCTCTCTGATTCCGCTAGCAGAAAGACTTTCCTACATGCACTTTCCTCTGAACCATACAAAAGGAAGTCTATGAAAGTAACTAGAACTTGTAAATGTTCTCACACACTCATTATTTACATGCTATTTTTATATATTATATTCAATAAGTTCTGAAATATATTCGGATTGCAGGCCTCAGGCTTTTCTCCCCCTTCCAGCCAGCTTTGTCCTTTAGGCCTAGCTGCAGTGGATGGGCTGCCTGGCTGCTGACAGGAAGAAGGGAATATTTCAAGTCTGGAAGCAGATCTGGAGGACCTCAAGACACAGCAGATAGATTCAAGCTTCAAAATGCACTTGGCTGATTCGAAGACAAACCCAGATCTGCAGGGTTAGCACTCACCTCCTGCCTCATTTGCTGATGAACTTTAATTTCTAGGCTTTGTAGTTCCAGTTATGCCATGGGATACCATGAGCAGTATCAACGATTTAATGCCGAAATTGGACCACTGACAAGGCAGTGACAGACACGAATCCCTGACAAAGCCTTGGCACAAGACACTTCCTGGCATGTCCCGACCACCACAGGTGTACTCACTTGGATTTGGGCGGCCGGCCAGCAACCAGCGAGGATCATAGGGGGTCTTGGTCGGCACGTAGTCTATGGTTCTGTCTATAGGGTCTTTGACTTTGAGGATAGGAACAGGGCTGTACACGCTCTAAGGGAAAAAGAAAAACCTTGAAGGCAGTCATTCTCCCACCAAGCACCGAGTGCAAAGCAGCTCGTCAGTCCTCTTTCCCCCTCATGGTACCACCCTGCCACATGGGATCGCGGCCTTGGCAAGAGTCCGAAGGAACTTCCAGGGTGCTTCCAGCCACTCTTTTGGCATCATCTTGTGTGCGTTGTACTTGCCTTACTCTTGAACTTCAGGATTGCCAGCCTTAGCAAGGGGTTGCAATTTAATTTGTAAAAGCGCCCAGGCCACCCGGCTCAGTCTGTGCACTCTTTCCTGAAGGAGGGTGACCTGCGTGCTCTTGTCGCTCCTTCCCAGCTGCAGAGCAGCTTACAAACATACATCAGCTCCCACAAATTACTGCCTCCGAGAGGAGCTTTTAGAGCCTTTTCAGTAAGAGACAATCCGCCGCTTACACCAAATCCCGCTACCCGGAGCGCCAAGGACAGCACGCGGGGAGGGACGTGACAGTACACGTGGCAGTGCCACACTGCCCCTCATCCAGCTTTCTGCAGCACCTTGGGTCAGAAATGGCTTTGTAGATTTCAGTACCAGAATGCCCAAGAGCATCAACCATGAGCCCAAGCCATTCTGCTACAAACACAGAAAAAAAAACCACGGATTCAGAGACCCTCCCCTACCCCCAAAACCCTGTGAACGCAGTGAATAAATAGCTAGTGCCTCGTCGTGCCCCCGCAGGGCCAGGAATTACCTTTGGCATGTAGGAAAGCCACAGCAGAATGGTGTAGACTCCTTCGAAGTCGTCGCACACGGTGCCGTGCGTCACCCCGTTGTTGTGCATTATCTGGATCCCACCCAGCTGGTTGTTGGAGGTGTAAACCTCCCGTCCAAGCACCTGGCAAAACAAAAACGGGAAACCATCGGCGGAGATGTGGCGAGGGGGTGTTGAGTAAGGGACGCGTACAAGCCCGTCCCTGCAGCACGGCACGAACATGCCGACACCAAAGGACAGAGCAAACTGCTCACCAGCCCTGCACACGGGGAAGATCTTCGGGTACGGATTTCCAAGGGAAACAAGAGGTGGGAAGCCGAGGCAGCAGGCAGCTCTATCTCTTACCCTTCCCAGCCAGCAGCGAGCTGACACATGAACAAGTCTCCTGAGGCCTGACCCGAGCTAATCCAAAACTGCTCCCGCTTTGGGGCCTGGTGGATGGGACCCACTCAGACCTCCACCCGGGGAGAAAACCACCGTGCTGCACGGGGAAGGGTGCAGCAAAGACAAAGCCCCACCGGCTCCTCGGAGAGAGCAGGAAGAACAAGGCTGACTGCTGGACTTGCAATTCCCTCGCACGGCTCCATCTCTAATCTGAGCCCAGGCAGCGCAGCTCTTTTCTCATTCTCCCGCTGTCTCTTTCCATTTGCCCTCTCCCTGACTGATACACTGATCTCTCGGTCACTCGGCTTTCTGCTCCACTGAGTCCATATTACTAATAACACCTCTGCCACGGCCAGTTTACCTCATGAAGGCAGGAGCACATCATTACAAAATAAACTCATAACTTTGACATTCTAGCAAATACATGCCGTTTGTTATTTTTATGGGTTGAGTCTTTCTAACAGACAGAGGGCATTACATACCTGCTTCATTTAGATCTTAAAAACCCCTCAAACGCACACAAACAACCTGTCCTCCCCCAGCCAGCAACCAACACGGCTCGTTTTAGGAAGAGGGGCCGAAGAGGAGCAGCCCCGAGGCCGGGGCAGCCCCGACCTTGCAGGAGCGGCGCCCGAGCGAGTTCGTGCCTCGAGGACCCAACTCGTCTCACCCAGGGGGCAGGGGAACGCCACAGATCTCAGGAGTCAGCCTTTGGGGCAGAAAGCAGGAAGGTGCTAAAGGGAGGTGAAATCAGGGAACGGAGCTGGCTGCAAAACGACGCTGGAGCCGTTAGCTTCCTTCTGGCACACCAGGTCATCACGGCTGGGATCGTGGCTCTGTGCCCTCCCAAAGCATCGCCTAACGCCAGCATTTGCTAAGTCCCTATTTTTTTCCCCTTTGGAAGAAATAAAGCCCCGTAGTCTGACGTTTCCCAGAACTCAGCATTTCCCAGGCAATCCTCCCAAAACTCCCTGCGAGACAGATGGCAGCCGAGGCCTGGATACAGAAGAAGCGGAGGCACAGAAGTTGTGCCTCTAGCCCAGAAATTTGGAAGTGGATACAAGCACCGGGGCCCTGCACGGAGAAGGCCCTGGCGCTGCCTCCCAAGCTCCAACACCCTCCTCTTCCTCGAACCAAGTCAGCGCCACGAAGAGGCACGGCAGAAAGACAGCAGCGTAGATCTAGGCTCAAAGAAAAGGAAAGCGCAGGCCTCCGGATGCCAGGCACCAGTCTAGCTAAATGCTTTCCACAGAGGAAAATAAAAATAAAGAGGATTTAAACTCCCCATCTATGAACTAATGCAAACGTATGTACATGCAAAATGGGCCTCTGCTGCTGCTTATCTGGAGACACTGCAGACAGCTCAGGTTTACCACCGCTGACAGGCAATGAAAACAGCCTAATATACCGCCTGCTCTCGCCCTTAAATCCCCTTTTGGAGATCAAGATAAATATGCAGCTCCTTTTCCCGAGTGCTCCAGACATCTCAGTGAAGTGGCAGAGCATTGTGAGGGGCTGCGCAAATGAAATCCCTCCATAGCGCCGCGCGAGTATTTGCTTGTCGGTGTTCGTCAGCAGAGGCTGCGAGCTCCCGAGCCGCGCCGCGAAGTGGTGCCGCCTTCGTCCGCGTGGCACGTACGTGCGGACACGTGCGCTGCTCCTGTGGGTAGCAGGAGGGATAAGCACGGCCAGCACAGCCCTGAGGCAGGGCCTGATGTGATCAGGCAGGGCCCAAACGCCAAGCGAGCTGCTCCCAGCCTGGTGCTGGGCCAGGGACGCCGCCCGGCTGGCGCTGTCCCCGTGTCTTCTCCTCTGCGGAGTGATCGGAGCCCCTGCCCGCTTGTTCCGCACACCCAGCTGCAGCCTGAATCGGGTGCCAGAGGTTAAAAGGCACCGAAGGGCTAAGCCAGCTTCCAGACGGTGATGGCTGGGCTCGAGAAAAAAATGAGCGCGATAGCTCATCCATCCAGCTCCGCCAACCACCTCCTCGCTGACCTCCAAGGACTACATTTTTAAAGGCTGACAAGTAATTCAATCTCCAATTAACAATTTTAAATGGTGCAATGCATATTGCTGTATAAATGTTTCTGCAAGAAAATATCCACGGGTGAAAGAGAATACGTCTGCGGGAGAGGCCCCGAACTGCTGCAGTTAGAGGAGTCGGACATTCCCAGTGAGACACGTGGCCAGCACGGCCAGGGGTGGCTCTAGAAACATCGCCACATCAGTTAGAGGGAATGCTAGGAGCGAACTCACAGGAGGAAAGAAAGACAGCACAGGGTTACAGCCTGCATCGGCTGCCACCAGGATCTGACCTGTCCCAAGGGGAAACTTCACAGCCCTGAGCGTGGGCTGCCCGGGGAGGTGCGCTGAGCCACAGGGGCTCGGAGGTGCTGAGCTAGAAGCAGCGTTAGCCCAAGACCTACCAAAGGTTTAGCGGCCGAACACATGCACAGAAGTGGTGGGATTTTCAGAGCAGCCCCTGAACATCAGCATCACTTCTGTTACCGCTGCCTTCCCTCACATGGCCCCAGTGCCAGGCACCGTGGCTATAGTTCCCTGTTTCCGATCCACCAGCAGCTGCTCTGACGTTTCCGAGGGAGGTGCCGGCAGGTCTCAGCAGGGAGCGCTGCCTTCCTTGGTGCCTGCAGCCGCTCCCCTGCCTCCAACAGCAACCCGGAGCGGGGCGGCAGGACGGCCACCACCCGCTGCTCTCCTGACACCAAACAGCCCCCGGCTCGCTCCAGGACGGATTCAGATGAACCACTCTGCTTCCCCCTCCTGTGCTCCCGAAGACAAATCTCTCAGGAGAGCAGAAAGCCGTGCATTTAAGAGGGTGCACAAGACAAAACGCCTCCTGTGTGCCTCCATCTCAGCAGAAGGATGAGGACAGCAGTGAAGTGGGCAGGAGGAGACGCTAGATGCAGCACCGCACGTGCTAGAGCTCAGCTCAGGCCCCTAAGGACACACACCGTTTTGCAGGTAACACAGCCTTTGATGCCACATGCTTACAAACCACACGGGCAGCGCTGCCAGCATCTATTTCAGCTGGTCCTCCAAAAGCCATTCTGAACACTGCCACGTTTCCTTTTACTTTAGAGGATCTTTTGGAGAGTACAAAGGGCAGCCAGGATTCTAGCAGCCTGCTCAGCCTCTTAAGACCAAACTCAACAGGTTTAGAGGCAGGTTGTACGCAGATTAACCAGCTCCGAGCACGCTAAGCTGCGGTGAGCAGCTGCTTTTGGGGTGCTGCTTTTTAGCGACTGAGCTGCTCGTTAGCGGAGACATCACTGCGAGGCCGGCTGGGCTGCAGACTGGATGGGCTCGCGTGTTTCATCAAAGATGAAAGATCTGCAAAAATGACAGCAGAGGGCTTGAATGGGAATCATTATGTAACCTAAGTGCTGTTATTATTCAGAGCATATCATGTGTTTATATCAAATATAAGTGCCAGATTTTTATCCAAATAATTTCAATAATTGCAATTCCCAGCCCACAATTTATATTATCTGCCAGAAACATGAAGCAGAAAAGGCACACGCACATCCTATAAATAGCCTATTTTTCATAAACAGGCAGAAATGATCAGAACGAATGTCTCATCAGAAAACGCAGTGTAGGAACTTAAAACCTGACTGCTATTATGTGCAGCCAAGCCTCAACAGCTCTTTCGGCGTTCATTTCTCGCTCGTCCCCCCCCACGACTCACGTCCTTAGAGGCAGAGGAGCAGCGGCAGCGAGCAGGGGAGCCCAGCGAGGACGGGTGCCAGCCGGAGCCGTGCCCGGGGCAGACCCTCTCCCTGTTAGATGCTGACGAGGCGCTGTGAGCACAGACCCCTCCGCTGCCTGGGAAGGGAAGGGAAGGGGCTGCAGTTCTTGCATTTCTAATCTAGGAACGTGTGCAGCTCCTGCACTTTTAATTTACGAGCGTTCGGTGGGGGACCCTTCTGACTTGGGAACATATTGGCTCGGTCTAATGCTTGGAGATTATTAAAGTCAGAGCTATACTCCACTATCAAGTCTACAGATCTTTTATTTAGAAGATATGGTGCTCTAAATGCACAAAGAGCTCCCTGTCACCTTCACATTAAAGCCCCTAGTGCCTGGTAAATGGAATTATATAGCTGTCATCTCCTTTCCCCAAAGTTTTAAGAGTACAATGGGCTCATTTTTTCACACTCCATCCCAGCTTCAGAACTAAGAGACCTACTTTGTATTGATTTAAAGTCTCAGAAATAAATAAACCTGCTTCACCAATGTGATTCACAAGAAATTCATGATACACTATTGCATGATATATTTCGAGCTGTGGCTCCGGCTCTTTTTTTCCTTTGGTGAGTGATGGGGGAGGTGGGAGGTAGGGGGAGGTGGGGGGGAAGCTGACAGCCTGATGGTTATTGGAGATGGCTACTGACTGCAAATCCAGAAGCAGGTCTGGCCGGTGGGCTCCTTTTCTTGCTTTAATTTGGTGAGATCGGAGGGGGAAGGGGAAGAAGCACCTGCACGTCACCTCAGAGGCAGCAGGGGAAGGCACATCCAGCTGGCCTTCGGAGGCACCTTCTGCCTGAAGATCCCAAAGCACCTTACTGACGCAGCTGGCAACATGAAATGTTAGTGGGAGGAAACAGGTTTTTTCTATCTTGCAAGAATTTACGGGGATTTTTGAAAACTTCCTCTTCGGCACTGCAACAGAAAATCGGAATTTGTGATCTCGAGATCGGAGCAAGTATCAGGCGGGGTCATGATGTTTGCTTCTGACTTCTGAAATATTTATTGTAGATATTAGAAATAAAAGGTAATTTGGAATGAAAAATCAGGTGGGAAAAAAAAAGAGCTTTTCATTTGACAAAATGAAAAAATCCAAATGAGAAATTCATCGAAACCGATACTTTTTCCTGAAGAGTTCCCGTTTCAGCAAAGTGGCATTCTCAAATGAAAAATGTCTTGTCAAAACATTCCTGCCTAGCTCTCCTTTCACGGTGCAGGGAGACCGCATGTTCTGTTCAAGGTCACTCCATCAGTCTGTGGTAAATCAAAAGGACTCAATATACTTTGCAAACTAAAATTACAGCCCCCTATTCTACATGGCCCAAACGCTCATAAATCCCATCTGTCTCAGTTAGGGGTTCCCTGCTCAAGACACTAGCCCTATAAACGGTATTAATGATCGTCTCCATGATGCTAAAGGATTTGGTTTGGTCATTCCCTTGGTCACCTTCTGCGCCCTGAGAGCACCCTTTCATTCAGCCACCAGCCAAGGGCACAGGCACCAGGACAAGGAGACTCCGTTCGCTTTGTAGCATGATTTTGGGCTTAATCGTGAGATATCTGACAATTTCCCAAGGCAGTTCCTAGAGCTCCCACCCAAGCAGAGCTAGCACACGAGTAGAAACATATCCTACAGGATCACCTGGAACTGGGATACAATTTCTGTTCCATGAAATATATAGCAGGTTTTAAATATGCAGGAGTTTCTCTGGAAGGTACAGGCAGAACACGTGCCGATACACTAAGCTCCTGTTTAGTGGGAATAAATACAGCCCGCCCACACTGTACAAGCCCCATCCACAGAGATAAACTGATCAAGATCTGTATTAAAAATGATAAAAGGAGGAAGAAAAAAAAAAGTCAACAGAAATCTATTAGACCTTCTTCCCTAAGCAGACATAAAGGGACTGATAATGTGATGTTTGGAACGTAAATTGTCTCTAGTGGGAACAATACACAAATATCACCACTTAAAGAAAGGCAATTAAAAATAAAATGTAGAAATGGAGGCTGGGGTTTGTTTACTTGCACTTGTCTGAAGCCCAGGCATCCATCCTGCTCACATTAACTTCTCGACACGGAGCGAAGACCTTTGTGTCACCAGCACTGCCCCCAGCCTCTGCCCACCGATGCCCACGGACACCAGCAGGAACGAATTCTGCCGCCCAGCACCGCGGGGCTGAGCCTGCCCCTGCCAGGAGCTCGGTGCTGACCTCGGCTCCCAAACCCCACTACCTTTACTGGGGTGTGAGTGATGGGGACCTGTGCCAGGGGGCCTCCAGCAGCACCCTGGGGTCCTGCACCGGCTCCAAGAGAGCCGAGGGAAGCAGCCCCCTCCCCAGGAGCCACCCTCGTAAGCACCCAGAGCAGCAGAGGGACCCCTCCGGCCTCCCCCAGTGCCAGGGCCGAGAGTGGGGCAGCCTCGGAGCGCTGGGCGAGGGGCAGGGCCCGATGCCCAGCGCTGCTCCAGCACCAGAACCTGGCTGGCACTGCTTAGGCCCTCGTTGATCAGCATTGCCCAACACCCCGCGCCCATACGCCATCCTAATAGCCTTGCTGTGCCACTACAGAAAGATTCATATCATGCATTAATAATTATAATGCTTCTTTGAATGACAGGGATGGCACTTGCTGTTCTAACTCACATGATTGCTCTCACATGATTGCTTTGATCTAATCCCAAGACTTGGAGTCATCTTGAGCAGATACTGAGCTGTCCCTGCCTCGGATCTCAAAAGAAGAGCTTTTCACATTCTGTATTTTACAGTAAAACCCCCGAACAGCATCAATCTCCCCGGGCTTGTATTTATTTTTCCAGATTGTGAAACTGAAGGGTAAATACTGCCGCCCGCGATGCTGAAGACTGATCGCTCGCACGAGACGGGCGGGCTGCGGGAGCTCCTCACGGCACCGAGCCTCAGACCCAAGCGGGCAGCAGAGACAAGGATATTCTCTTCTGGCCCCGTGCAAAGCGGTTGTTGGGGCGCTGGGATTTAAATGCTGATCGTCAAAACAATCCCCGCAGCAGTTCCGGCCCGGTGTATCAACAAGTCCTCGGGGCCTCACCCCCAGGCACGCGACTGGCACCCGCAGTGCTGCGCCCTGACGCAGCTCGGTGACGCCTGCAGTGCCTGCACTGACGGGAGATGTACCCAAGGGAGGTCGCTGGACAATTGCTGTCTTCAGCATTTTAAGTTTCTCAGATATTTACACGCTGCCCTAGCAAAGCATCGAGCCTCCACTGACCAGCTCCCCTCACTGACACGTCCCTTCTATACCCGAAATGCCTCCTCCTCCAGAACCCAGCGCTTTGCGTTGCCAGAAAGTGCACCATTAATGGGGTCAATCGGCTCCTGAGCTCTTTCAGGTCTAGAAGTGGTGATACAAGCAGAAATATGGTTCAAATTAAGATCGTTCTGAGGACAAACTTCCCCCAGCCCTGAGGATGGAGTCACCCAGCCTGCCACCGCACCGCTGCTGGCAGGAACCTTCCCAAACTCATCGCAGGTACAAAGGAACCAAGGTGCTTGGCAGCTCCCTCGGATCTCTCCTATAGCATCAGTTTACTTCAAGTTCATTGATCCTTTACTCCTCTATGAATTCTCCCAACATCTCAGGAGGGATCAAGCAGCCCAAGAGGCTGCGATGGCTCCTTGCCAGTCGGTGTCCTCAGCCTCGATCAATCCACCCGTGCCATCTCCCAGCCCTCTGCTACGTGGACTCTTTGCTCTTGACACCTCTGATTACTCCTCCCATGATCCACAGCCTCCTCCTCAAGGGGGAAACGTGCTGAACTAAAAGGAAGAACTTTGGGTTTTTAGGAAAGAAGCCCTTTTGCTGCTCTCACTCACCCACACGGTCAGAGCACAAAGCACACAATGGCAAGGGAAGAACTTGAGAAAGGTACAAAAGAGCTCTGGGGAGAGCAGGCAGAGTGTGACAGTTCTTGGCTTGAACCAGAGGCAGATCTCGGCCCAGAACAGCCCCCAGGTGCCACGGGGACACTCACACTTTGGGCATGAGACACCTCAGGGGATGGACGTTGGTGTGACCGACAGCCACTCTTTGTTTGCATTAAGGAAACAGCCTTAAAGACGGGATTTGTTTCAAACACAACAGACAAGGAGGAACCAACCCATTAACAACAGGTCGGCAACAGCCTTGGGAACATCCTAGTGAGGCAAGGAAAGGCAGGCCTGGAAAGGAAAGGCAGGCCTGGAAGCTTGAACCATGGAAGCAGGGAGTAGATGGGGAGCGCTGGGCTCTGCAGCCTGCTCCTGGTACGAAGGAAGCTGCTGGAAGTGAGCAGGTCGGTAGGGCACGGCGGCAGCACGTCACCCGCCTGGCAGGAAACCACGCCGCGCTGGGCTGGTGACGAGGGAGTCGAGGGAGGTGGAGGCAGGTACGGGGGTGGAAAAAGGGGGGAGGCAGTGCAAGTTAAAAAAAATAAAAATCTCTGCCTCAGCAAAAGTTTTCATTAAAATTTTAGACAAATGATCTCTGTGTCCTTCTCCCATGCTGCCTGGGGCTCCATGCTATTTCTATGCAAATAACAACCTCGTGGTTTATATCTTATTATTTCCACCGGAGCTGCGGCGACATGACCCGAGACGTGTGTGAGGTAGACAGCGAGAGAGAGAGAGGGAGAGAAAGAGAGGGAGAGGGAGGGAGGGAGATGGAGTGGCTGCTCGCTGAAGTGTGAAAAAATATTGTCAGGAGTGAGCGGCAAGAACAAAAAAAAATTGCAGGGATAACGTGTTTATTTCAGCCCCTCTCCCCATGTGAACCAGCACCTTTTAAAATTCATTGGGCATCAGGCGATCATGCACAATCCATCTGCTTTCACTTTATCATTTGCATTTCATGCCTCCTGGCTTTTGATGTGCTGATACTTTGATGCAGTCAGGAGACGCGCATTATCATTATTTCAATTTTCAGGGGGGTCAGCGGGCTCAGCACAGGCGCGCGCACACGCTCGCAGGAGAGGAATGAAATGTCATTTCCACCTCTCCACCCCCTGCTGAAATGCAACGGGGAAGACAAAAGGGGTACGGATGAAATGCAGCCCCGGTGCCCCGCACGCCGAGCACCGGCCCCGCCGCAGGGCATCGCACCTTTCCCTCGGCTCCCTCCCTTGCCCGCAGGTCCGGGCTGCAAACAAAGACAGCTTAATCGTGAGCACAGGGAACCTCCCGGAGTTCCCCCGTCCCCCAGGCAGGCAGAGGGGCTGAGAATCCCTAAACCCACCCGGCATCAGGCGGCTCTGTGGGCTGTGCCTGTCTCCTGAGCAGGTGGTGACTCGGGCACAGCAAGCAGCCCGCGCGCCATCAGCCAGCCTCCAGAACCACGCACCAGCTCCGGCTGGAAACCATCGTGACCTTGAGCTCATCTCTCAGTTATCGGCTCCTGCCTGGGTCTGGCAGCTGGACCTTTCCCTCTGCACCCAGACCCTCGGGCTGCTTTTACATAATGAACAAGACCGGCAATGGACCTGCTGGCACGTAATGTTTCTCACAGTCCTCCTCTGCTCCCCGTAAACTGAAAAGAACCCAGCATTTCATGGGAAAATAAAATAACCAAACAACTTTCCAGAAAAAATCCACCACCTCACTGCTTTCTGCAAGCCTAATCGTCTCCATTGCTGCAGAAACATTTTGGCATTGAGCACTCCCTTCTTACAGAGAAGACATTTTGGAGGTATGTGTGCAGGCACAAGACCACGGCTAAGTTTTGTACAACATCTTCTTTGAAGGCAGTAATTAAGAACAGAAACGAAAAAGCCCAAATCTTTGTCTCAGCCACGACCTCTCCTCGAGGCCCTGCCCCTCGGGTGGGTGACCTCCCATCGCCACCCAGGAACGCGCTGCCTGCCTGCACGGGGCTTCTCCCAGCATCTCACCCAAGGGAGCAAGAAGCAAGGCTTGGCTGCTCCACAGAGGAAAACCACAACAGCTTTCCACCACGAGGCCCTCCTGGAGCCTTATTCATGCACTGGCCAAAAAGAACAAGACACATCCCGCCTCGCGCCCGAAGGACCTCTGTATCCCTACAAGGGAGGGCTCTGCTTAATTGGCCCCTGGCTGAGGGAGTCCTGACTGCCAGGCAACAGAAAATTCAAACCAATGTCCACAAAAAACCTACATCCACAGGGAAGGTGTTCAACGGTGGAGATGTAAGAACAGGGAGGGTGGTCTGAGGCAGATAGTGCCTCCATCGCAGCATGATGCAAACGTGTTAGCATTCACCGTTCGCTTCACACCCCGCTTAAGATCTCAGCTGGATGAGCGTGGGCATTTCAGGCTAGCACCAGAGGTCACCTCGCTCTGTCATACTCTGGGCCACAGTTACAGCTGGATGCAGTCCGGAAACTCTGACCAGAGCTGCAGGGATTTAAAAACAAAGATGGTGTGCACCAGCAAGGCACCCCGCAGCACCCAGACGCGAGGGGGGACTCCCAGTCTCCTGCTGTTCACGGACAGGTCAACTTGCTCTTGGGTCTGGGCTTTAGTGCTCGTACTGGGAGAGCCGGACAAGGTGCAGAAGGTTCCTCCTCTGCCTGACCTCTCGGCAGGAAGAGGTTCAGCGCCTACACAGCAGTATATGCCTTTCCAACAGAGCAGGGAGGGAGAGAAAAGGGCACACGGAGCGATTCAGCCCACTGGAGTCCTCGGAATAGGATGGGCTAAGTCAGCCCCAGAAAGCTTCTCCTTCTGCCTCTGCCTTCTGACAGATGTCAGGTGCTTAATTTAGACTAAATCCTTGATTTTTAAGTGCCAAAAATTTAGCGAGATTAAACTAGTCCTACAAAAACATTCACTCCATGGGAAGAGAGTGCAGTTAAACCTCGAAAGGGAGCGGGAGAGGAGGACTGAACAGACTGCCTGTGCCATCTGGGAAACTCTGCAGGACCCCGATCCCCAACAAATGACAGCTGGAATCAGGCAACATACTCCACTTCAGCAAGCACTAAACTGACTCAATCTCTTTTTAAAGGATGGATCTTCAAATGCCTCTTTTCCTTCCATTGATGCAGGTGTGTGTGATGTGTGTAAGAGATCTAACTGAGGGTACTGCATCCTGGAGTTGATAGGATCAATGCTTCATTCTCTGCAGAGCCCCCTTTATTCAGGGGAATAATTCAACGAGAGACTATTTTCCTTTTATCTCCCATTGTCGGGCAGGCACTCCTTGAAACGCAGCTTGCGATGAAGCACAACCACCCCAGGTGCTGGAGAGTGCCTGAGAACAAAGCTGCACAATGGGGAAGGGCACTCGCGCCCGCACAATCCCAACTCTCACGTAAACAAAGCCCTCGCTGAGAGGGACGAGAGCCGAGTCGGCTGCGAGCCGTGTCTGCGACAGACAAGGAGCCAGAGGCTGTGTTATTAATAGGCTTGGGGCAGCAAGGGAGAAAAACTGCCTCTGGTGGGGGGGGCCCCGCGGCCCCCCGAAGGAAGAAAAAAAAATAGAGCCACTTTAGCAGTGAAAGCTGTGAGTTTGCTTCCAGCCCGAGTTATTCCCCCCTGCCCTGCACAGCTGAGATTTCCAGCAGGTTTGACCCCTTGAAAATCGCCGTTCACACACTCTTCCCCAGGCTGCAGTGCTTCCTCAGTGTTACGCCAAGTTCAGGGTGATTCTGGCCCATATGTTTTGGAAACACGGTCTTCCAGACTCTGGCAACAACCCCGTTTCCCCTATCACAGTACACGGTGGGTGGGAGAAGATGCTGCCCTGTCGGTGGGCTTCTCTACTTGTGTCATTCAGTCGCTGCACACAGCCTACGTTAGAAGCTGCTTCTCCTCCTTCTCCTTCACCTGGCTCATGCTCAAGCCCTTGTTCTGCAGTCCTGCCTGCATCCCCTGCCAAACTCTTACCAGGATGCCTGGAATGGTGGCTCTGGTCACAAACAGGTGCATGACAGGACTGCTTGCTCACCAGAAAAAAATAAAATAAAAATAAAAATAATAAAATAAAATAAAATAAAATAAAATAAAATAAAATAAAATAAAA
>NC_048911.1:9762561-9800510 GCF_011077185.1 Oxyura jamaicensis
AATAAAATAAAATAAAATAAAATAAAATAAAATAAAATAAAATAAAATAAAATAAAATAAAATAAAGGAAAAGGACTGCCAAGTCATGAAAGTTTCCTGGATCTGCCCTGTGTCATTTCTCATTTTGATCAGGAGGAGCCTGACCAGGGTAGGTTCAGCCGCTGGGATTCCCATTCAGAGCTCTTCCAGAAGCTAACAGCAAAAGGAACCCGCCAGAACAACCGTGCTGGCAGCTCCTTAAGACTCGGGCAGAACTCACAGAAACAGCCATTCACTTCAGATAGCTCTGAAGACTGAAATGTAAAAACTTACCTTGTTAAGGGCTCCGCAGCCGGTCAGGATTATGTGAGAGTTCTCAACCTGGATAGTTCTCTGCCCGAGCCGAACAAGGTAAGCTCCAATTCCAATCGCCCGACACGTAACCTTAAAAAAAAAGGAAAGAAACAAAATCACATTGATTTCTGTCCTACCACACAGCCAAAACCTATTGATTCAAATGTCTAGATAAAACTGGTAGTGTTTGTATTACAGGGTTATAAAATCTACATTGCAGAACTCCAGACCTATTGTGGTGTAGAACACGTTAGCTGAACACTACGGATTTTATTCAGAACCAAGGAGGAGCAGTGACTTACAGACTGAGCGGACGTGAAGCCAAACGGCTCTTTTCTAAGTGTTCTAAATTTAGTTTGAGATGGATCCAGCCTCGTAACGGTGCAAATAGTGTTACTCAAAGCCTACACGAGCCAATTTACATCAACCAAAAGTCTGATCCCAGATGTATCTCTGGATAGCACTACAGGATTTTGAGCTGAAATAGACGATACAGTTTGAAGAACAGAAAGCAGTGGGGGATTACCAAGTTGATGGTGATAATACTGTCATAGGCTAAAGATGATTCTCCAGCAATCATGCCAGATCCTCTGAGGTTCTCTATTCCAAGTCCGTCTTCCTTCCCGATAATATCTGTTATCTTATACCTGAGGGAGACACGTACAGCCTTTGAGTCACAAGGTCCAGTGATTTGCTGAACCGGTTTGATACAACGAAAATGAAAAGTGACTAAATATCATTAAGGCTCAGAAGAATAATGTGCATAAAACCCATCCAGGACCAGTACACGAGCTCATTCTGCAGCCTCGCTGAGCACCACGAACAGCCCGATGTATGCGCAGTCAGAGCAGCGCTGCAAAGAACAAATGCCAAGGGAGAGGAATCCCACGAAAAGCACTCTGTCATTCCCACAGGACGTGAGGAGCAGTCTGATTATAGAAAAAAGGGCAGGAAAGGAAGAGAATGTAGCCAAAAGGAACAAAAAAATAGGACAAGAGATTACAATGCGGCTCTTTTCTTTACTTTTTTCTTTCACAGCTTCCTTCCCCTCTAGACCGCACGGAGGCCTTGGCCTTCACTCATGGATTTTTCTGTCCTTACTCTGGAGTCTACCAGAAAAGTAATTTTCAAAATTCAGACTGCAAGTCCCTGGGCAGGAATCGTCATCTTGTTAGAGCTTTTACCACTGCAGGACCCTCGGGGACGGCTTGGACCCCAGCACAGTGCCAGCACAGCCCCGCCTCCAGCAAGGCACTGAGTGACACAGCTTTGCCCTCTGCTGCTCCACGTCCCGACACCGCAGAGCTACGGCCTTGCAGCTGAAGACAAGGACATGACATGCATCACCTTCTCGTATACCCGAGGATGAACAGAAAGCCTTCCATTCTGACATGTCTGTGCCTACCTGGACTCTCCGTTGTCCTCCACGTGTTCACAGTGAACTGAGTTCAGAGCACTGACTTTTTTATAGTCCTGAGGCGTCAGGTACAGGTATTTGTATCCCTGTAGGGAAAAAAAACAGCTCATTCATCTCATTCCCAACGGTAGGCCCTTCTCAATCCCCAGTAACCCGTCCAAAAAGAGTTTCAAGGGAGCAGAATTTAATGTGAGAGTGATACAGACATCGGGTCTCAACCTCAGAGCTCCAGCTGAGGTCAGTGAAAGCCGGGGATGCTTTCAACACTTAGCACTAAATCATTCTGGATGCCAGTCCTGCTGCCTGAGAGATCCCATAGCAACGTTGGACCTAACAGTCTGGCAAACATGCAGCTCACTTCTGTGTATAAGAAAGGCTGTGTATAAGAAAGGTTACGTTCTGAGCTGATCCTCTTACTCCTGTGCCTCCTTACTTTGTATGGGTCATCCGGGTCCTCCCACGCAACGTGGAACATGTGCCGAATCTCCTCGGCCAAGCCGATCCGGGCTCCGCTGTTGGCAGCCACGTAGATACGGGGTATGCCATGGCTTCGGGCAAGCTCTGAAGCCCTCAGGAACAGCATGTCTTCTTGAGGCCCGAAGGAACCGATCCGGTAGGTGATGTCATTGCCAATGACAATGATATCGCGGCCTTCTGGATACTCGGGGGTCTTGAGGGTCATTTTCCAAGCTACCATCCCAATCTGCAATCCAGGAGCAGAGAACAACAAGAAGTCATTACACACGTTCAGGATGTGAAAGCAGGGAATTGCACGAGGGCCATTTCCCCCATGGACACTGCGTTTCTGAATTCTCTTTGGGAGCTGCGCTACCAGCAGCTCCGACACGCGCTGCCCACGCAGAGCACAGCTGGCAGGGCTCGAGCCTTTCACGGTCACTGGAGCACGTCCTCTCTTGCTCTCTTCCTACTCAAGATGTTAACACCGGCCCTGCCTCTCCCTGCTCAGGGATCTGTCAGAGGCCCAGCCACAGTCTGCGATCGCCCCTCTCGCGGGGCGCTGCGTTCCTTCAGAGCCCCCGGCTACGGCTGGACATCCTGCACAGAGCTCCTGACCTTCTGCCCCGGTGTCACCTCGGAGCCACAGCACCCTGCTTCTCTCTCACCCTGCCCTCAGTTAATAGCCCTTTTATTTCACAGCTCCCCCCCCCCCCATTATTTATTTGTCTTTCTTTCATTCCTCTGCCTCTTTCCCTTTTCCTTCCCAGATACTGCAGCAGTTTCTGTCCAAACCTTCTGGGCAAGCAATGCTTTTAGCTGCCTATTTTTCTCTTTAAAGCCACTGGATCATCTCTTCTGGCCCATCCTCTGGAGCCGATCAGCATCCATACCCCACGTCTCCCAGCTCTGAGCGGCCGCGTGTCGCTGCACTGGGGAGCTGGCCACGCTGCAAGCCATTAACGGATGGAAATGGCAGCGTCCCCTGAAAGCCACATGCATCACCCAGTCTCCGCTTGCCCAAGGATCATAAGCTCTGAGTACACATTCCTCAAGCCGATTGCACAGCCCCTGCAATCAGGAGGGCTGAAGCTCATCGTGGGGACTCTGAATTCTGCACGTGATGAACTAAATCGGGAGGGGGAGAGGGGAGAACAGCAGATAGATATGTGCCATTTAATCCAAATCAAAATGGCACGAGACACAGTTGAGATCCAATCAGCATCTGCAGTAAGATATGCCATAATAGGCTCATTAAAAACAATAAGACGATGGAGGAATTAATCAAAGGGTCACTGGAAGTAAAGCAGGCAGCAACCAAAAATACTACAGCCGGCTACCGGCAGATCCCTCCCTCCCACCTCCCCTTTTGAGAGCTGAGATTGCAGGTTAGCAGCAAGACGGTGTTTCCCTTCACCTTCTCCTTGGTCTCAGTTCCATCCCCTGCTTTTCTGACCGAGACGTCACCTGAGATTAATTTGTTTGTTTGCTTCTGACTATGTGCAGATTTACCGTTACATCCTAGCACCCAACTGCAGCGTCTGGAGACACCGCCGCAGTCCCAAACACAGCATAAATCCCTAAAGATCAGAGGATGCCTCGCTGAAATTTCGGTGTCATTGCAAAATTAAAGGCAAAACGTTGTAAAACGACTGGATGCAGCTGTGCTCAGGCACGTAGAGCAAAAGTTACTCAGTACAGAGACCAGGAGCACGCAGACAGCCGGTCCGGAGTCTGGAAGAGCAACCCAATTCATCCCAACCAAACCTACATAGCCAGAGGGCTTTCTTGGACTTCTGCTCCTCTATTATTGGATAGCAGAAAAAGAAAGACCAGAGGTGAAAAAGGGAGAAGAAACGTCAGCTTTGTCCTTCCGACCTCACTGCTGCAGGAAAAGAGATGCCGGGGGCTGCACGTTGTGTCTCTGACCTGACTCTCAACTAGGGGCAAGCTCACAATTAGACACAGCAGGTTAAAGAAGCCTGCAGCTCCAAAGGCAAAGGTTTCAAGATTAGCCTCGGAGAGACACCCCCACCCTGCCACCTACCGCAGCTCGTCTCGTCGCTGCTTTGCAGGCTTATTTTTAATCTGCCACAGCTAAAGCCCCGAAGTGGGCACTACTGAAATCTTTCCGATACCACCTCAGAAAACACTTTTAGTTATTGACAGAAACCCACCGGGGTAATATTCTCCTTAGAACCGCGCCGTAAACTCGTACAGAAGGCTAATTCCCAGGTGTTTGTCCAAGCAGCCACCTCCTTACGGCCGCGCCGAGGCCATCAGCCAGGAGCAGGCCGGGAAGCACGAGCAACAAGAGAACTGCTCGGGCTCTGTATTCGCTAAATACTTGTCACTGCAGTGAAGGTGGGAAGGCACAAGGACATTGCCAGAAAGCTGCACAATGACGGCAGCATAGCGCAAGGAAACACCAGCGTCCTCCGTTCTCATGAGGCAGCTGAATTCACGCCTGCCCCAGGTCCCAGGGGACTCGTGACCAAGCTCGGTGAGCATCCAGGGCCAGCCCCACCGCTGTCTCTGCCCATCCTGATGTAAGAGATTGTCTTCACTTCCACCAGCTTGATGATTTTTGACATTAGTAGAGAAAACAGCCAAATTAAAAGCATTTCCTATGCAGAAAAAACACATTGTGGCAGAGGTCTTGCAATAGCTCCCTAGACTGAGATCATGCGTCCCCTCATAAATAAAATCCCTTCTGTTAATTCTCGTTAGCAGACTAAGAAAACCTACGCACAGCCAGGGCACAGCAAACACAAACTCCCCAGTACTTTATGACTGATGAATACGGAACAGCCTCATCCGGCTTCAGAAAAGGAAAGAGCCAAAGCGCCTCACTGGATGAACTGGCGCGTTTGTACGAGTTGCTTTGTGCCATTTACCCGGCAACAGAAACCACAGGGCACAGCTCAGGGGGTTTGGTACGAACACGTAAGGCTCTGGTTAGATTTGTGTGGCAGAGGATAGCAGAACAAAAAAAAATGCGAGATTCTGAAGTTAACGGCAGCATGCCAAAAACCGGAGAGTTCACAGGTTAATTAGACAGGCTGAGCTAATCACCTAAGAGTGCAGTCGGAACAATAAAGGGTGACGGTAAGCGGCAGGGGCTTCAAACCGGGCGCTTTCAAGAGGCAGCACAGTTTGGAAGCGCTCCTCCTGCCACAGCTCTATTCCCAGCACGCCCGGGAATGAAGAAGAGAGGGAGGAAAAAATAAAAGCAGGACCCGTCTTATTTAACTGTTTTTATGTTGGCAAAATGATTTGTGCCACAGTATTTCCATAAGAAGTGGGACCATTATTCTCCTGTAGGAACACATTTGGTTTGAAAAGTATCACTGGACAGAACGTGGAAATCAAAGCGGATGAATTATTCACAACCCCCGATCAGAAGTGATCATTATTTCTGATGTTCCGAACTGTGATTAGGATTCAGTGCTCAGATGTCATTTGCTCCCTGAATAGCACCGGCAAGGCAGGGCTGCCTGACACACATACATTACGCCCAAGTTTTATATATATAATTTTACACACACCTTCTCCCACTGGATCTTTGCCTTAATGCAGCCATTAACGGATAGTAAAAACATGATATTAACTAAGGTTCGTTTTCATGGCGCTCATAAACGCCGTTAGTTTGACACCCAGTGTCAACACTAATCATGGCCTAAAATTAACACCAAAATTGACTTCAACATTAATTGCGCTATCGATGTGACCGGGAATGCACACACTGATGCAGTTACAAATTGACTGCCAGTGGCAGCCGGGGCTGTTGACAACAGGCAGCGAGGGGAACGGGGAAGCGACCGGCTGCAGGCTCCCTGGAAAGCAGGACGGTGCTGAGCAAAGGGAGACCGGCGCCGTGGGGCTGCTCTGCAGGCAGCAGGAGCCCCCCGGGCTCCTCCCTGCAGGACCTGTAACTCCTGGGGAGGTGCAGGGGACATAAAACCTGATGGAAGCTGGAACAGCTCGGTCTGTGTCAGCATCTGTGCTCGAGCCGTGCCAGGTGTGTTGTTTTTTTCTCTCTCACAACAAGGATAATGTTTGAGCCCAGGTACTTTATGCCATGCTGCATTTTATTTGTTCACCTCCAGATGTGGAGAGCTGGATGTGGGTCTCAAAGAGCCTCGAGGTTGGACAGCAGAACCTAAAGAACCCTGGCACAAAACGCTGTCTGGTTCCCATTCTGCCGCAGCTGTGCGCGATGTTCTGCATGCTACAAATACGCATAAAATGCAAGCACGGCTGTACATCACTGTGTGCCATGTGCTAAAGATGTGGCAAGAGAGGAGATGCAGCGATTGTGGAGCCTGGCCCTGGGAGTGCTGCAGCTGGACATGAACAAAACCCCATTTCTGCTGCCGTGCTCCCACACTGTGACGCTGTCGGGGCACAGCAACACGTGCCTTCTTCCCCCTTCCCAACCTCTGTCTATCCAGAAGCTAAGCCAGTGTCTGCTGCAGAGTCCTGGACGAGGTGTGTTTCATTAAGCGAACAAACACATCCCCAGAAATGTCACCTGATGTGGCCCTAACAAGTGTTGTTTCACCATGAGCCCGATGCCCAGAATCTCAGAGCTGTACCAAAGCCTCTCTGCTCTTCTACGCGCCCAAATGCTGCAAAATTCTGTTTCCAACAAGGAGGGCACGATGGGCTGCTAGAGGCCTTCAGACTTCGTGCCTTGATAGAGAGGGGACCGGTACACAGAGCTGTGAGGTAGCGGCACTGAAAGGCCTCTTGAAAGGAGCGAGACCTGAATTCCTCCTGCCTGGGTTCCTCTCACCACACCAAGCGGCTCTCGGATGGCGAGACAGCAAAGGGCTGGCTGAGGCTCAGTGACTGAGGTGGGCGTGCAGAGCGCCAAAAGGAAAGCTCAAAAAGCCCACCGAAGGCTGCAGAATTCCTTTTTACCGCATACATTTGTGTGCTGCAAGGTCTGAAGCTGGAACCACGTCTCTTGGGGATAGCCAAGGGCACCTTGTTGAACCCCAACCAAATTCTCCATCAAATTCAAGTTCCTGTCCCAGCCCTCAGAATTAACTGGGAGCAGCTCTGCCCGCTTTTGCACCAAAACAGAAGTAGTTCTGATGCAATTCTCAAAACAAAGCAATAAATAACTTCTCCTGAGGCAGGGCGTAAAGCTTGAGAACTTGAGCTGAAATAGTTTGCATCTGGTGAAGTTGGGGACCGATGGGTTACAGAGACCAATGGAAAACCTTTATGAGGAGCTTTCTGTATACAGGGCTTCAAACATTTACATCAAAATACAAAAGCTGTGCTCTAGCACTGCAGGTATTTGAGGATTTCAGAACAGTTCAAGAAAATTGGGTTATATTCTTAGAAACTTCAAAAATTCATCTTTTAAATAATTATAGATTCTAGCTCAGAGATGCCTATCAGAGGCTCATAACCTCCAGTTGTTAAGAAAAGCCTTGTCAAAGCCCAAACTTGCAGTATTGCTACAGCATGCATGGAGCTTTTTTAAAAATCAGTCCTTTTTCTGTGTCTACAGCAGTGTGAGAAACAGCACGCCGAGGGCACCAACCTGCAGGAATATCAACCCCTCAAACAATTCAAGGGAGCACGGAGTACTCGTGCTCAGCTCCACAGCTCCTGCTCACTAGCAGAGGCTCCACGGACCGATACGACGCATCCATCCCAACCCCAACAGGACCCAAAAGAAACCCCCACCAGTCCCATCCTCCCCCCGCACCCCCTACTCTTTAGGTTATTAAATGATCTCGGCATGTAAGTGGGGAAAAAATAGCTTTCAGGGATGCTGGGGGACCCTCTGTTAATTGAGGTTGTATTCCGCTTGTCACAAGACATTCCCAAAATAACAGTCTGCAGCCTGACAAAAACGTGTCTGTTCCCTACCCCCACGTCTCCCTGTGACACCCGAGCGTCTCCTTGAAAGGCGCTAAAATTACTCTGCCAAAGGAGGATCACCTTCTGAAATTGCACCATGAGCGTTTGAGATGAGGAGACACCACTCGCTGTGCGGCACCGATAGTTGTCCGGCTTCCCTGTTATTTAAACCCATTCCCACTGCCACCGGAGCCTTCGGGTCAGGACTGCTCCCAAAACTCATCAAGAAAAGGACTGGGAAATACAAAGAGAAACAACTGTTTGTACGGTAATTTCTGGGGAAAGCAGTGCTGGGCTGGGGGTGGGGGAAGCAGCTGCCTGGATGGTTCCCATTCCCCTTCCCGGGGGTTCACTGACTTTGCCAGCACACACTGCCCGCCTTCCCCACCTTATCCACCTGCTGGAGGCAGCCCGGCCGATGCTTTAACACCCTGTGCCTGTCATAAAATGCAGGAACGCGGGGTGACAAAGCAGAACGTGCAGTTCGACTATTCAGCTCTGCTTGTATAAAATTCATTAGCTCCACCTGGCAGCTGCAGGCGGTGCGGGGAGCCGGCGAAGCGGTGTTTGAGCAGCCCTCTGCCCACCGCCACCCCGAGCTTCACCTGGCCAGATCCTGCCACGCTCACAGGACAGGGTGCCTGCCGCCGCTGCAGCTCACAGCTCCGACTGCGGATCGCTTCTGAACCTCACGCTACAGAGAAGGAAAAACTGTGACATCTAGTGCCAACAGGGAAAACGGCACGTTCTGCAGGGACACCGCATGAGACGAAGGGTAACGTGGGGTGTTGCTGCAGGCGCTCGCTTTCTCCTCGCCCTTGCAGATTTGTTGGGTCTTCTCAGCGGATGGTGCGGTCCTGGTGCCAAAGGATCACCGTAAAGTGTAGTCAAGACACATAAAGGGCTACAGGAAAACATCGACGCCCAACTCGGGAATGGCAAGTAACGTACTGGGTTCTCCATCAGGCTGAGGGAATTACCTTTTTACACTAAGATTTCAGCCAATATGTTAATCTTCTGAACAAAACCATCTCCAAGGGGCATTTGAAGAGGAGTCACTACGCTACAGCTTGTGTCTGCAGCACAACTACTGCAAGGAACAGGGTTTTAAATACCCTGCGAGTTGTACACTCCTGAAATCTAGCGCTGTGTGCCTGTGTTCACACAATTTCAGACTGAGTTTTCCCTGTTCTAGCACAGCCACAGAACCGCAGAGCACCATCAGAGGCTTCGAAGACAGGCAGGGCAGAGCCGAGCTGCCGGTGCAGCTTCCCGAGGACAGCCGCCTGCAGAGCAGGACACGCCAAGGTGCCCGTGGCTGCTCTCACGCTCTGCCAACAGGACTCAGTGCTGCATGCTTCCAAACCCACCCCTCCCAACAGCAGAGGAGAAAGTCTCAATCACACAACTCTGTAACAAAGATCTTAGCCAGAATCATGGATGATTGTGCCACTAAACAGAAAGGCTTCCAGATTATTTATTTATTTGGGTTAAGAATGAAACTAGCAGGAATGATACAAGTCTCGTGGCGTAATCTAGATAAGCATCTAGGCAATGGTATGAACATAAAATTCTCTTCTTAAAAACACTTGTAAATGTAGTTGTTTGTAGTCTTATGCAAATGGATTTTGTTTCCTTCCACCTACATAAACTCTGCATATTTCAATGGTCTGAGTCTATCCTAGACTGGAGACAGGCTGAGCATCCTCTGGTGCTTAGTTCTGGACATCCTCACAGTCATGCATTAAATTACGGCCCGTTTGTCCCGCAGTCTTTATTCAGTAATGCACTCCAGAGCATTACAAGGGAGCTATTGACTGGTGTTTGATTTTGCTGGAAAAATACTGTCTCCTTCAGCTCTCTTCTATAGCCACCAGCTCTGAAAATTATTTACAAACTGTTCTTAACTTTTTAGGGCTGCGAATTCAGTCTTGTCAAGTGTGCTGGCTTACTGAAGTTTTATGGTAGCTTATTGGAACAATCTCGCATGTAAGTAGAGGTGCCAAAGCAGCCAGATCAGTCATAGAGGGCACACAAGAAAGGGTAACTAGAGACCAGGAGACGGTTCATGAGCTTAGTGTGAAGGATCCGGAACAAACACCTTCTAGCAGAAAGCTCCAGGCAACATCCAGGATTCTGTCTGCAGTCCAAAGAAACAGCAGATGCGTTTCAGCAAGACCTCTGGCTGCGCTGCGTGGGCAAGGGACTGGAAAAAGGCCCAGCATTAGCGATGTCTTCTGGGCTACGAGAGCAGCCGGCCCGGCCAGCAGCACTGCAAGCTCCCCCGCGTGGCCGTGACAAGGCACGGGATCCTCTGCTCAGAAGGAGCAAGCACTGTCTAGGAATAAATAGCAAGTTGTATTTTCATGGTCCATTAAGTCCTTGGCTTCTTTGTTGAGACTACTAGCAAAGAGATAATTACTGCCAAATGAGGTGGTGGGTTACATGAAGTGGTCACAAGCTAAGCGGAGAAAAACCTCTTGTATTGTGAAAGTTCTTGATACTTCCCATCTCACAGATTTTCCTGAAAACACAGACAAACAGCGTCAGCCAGGTTAGCCCAGAACACTGCTTGCAAGCTCTGCGAGGGTGGGAGACTCCCAGCTTCGAGCTCTCGCTCTGCGCCCCGTATTAGAGCAGGGATTGCAACTTCGGTTGTTGACATCCAGCTGAACACGCTGCCCACAAATCTCCTGGATTTTATGCCGGCTTCTCAATTTCGCCAGCTAGCTAAAACAATTAAGGCACTCAGCTGAGCTGAATGCTTTAAGAGGAAGAGTGCCTTGACCCCTTTTCACATAGAGAAAATGTAATTGTTCAGACCGTGTAGCACAGCCCCAACAGAGAAGACAAGCCCTACCTCAGCACAGCTGATACCGCAGTGGTAAGGCTCTCACTTGGACGGGGGAATAGTTTGAGTGGGGGGAATGTGGTTGAGTCTCTGATCTAAGCCACGCAGAACAGTAATAGGAGCCTGAATGCACTCAACAGCAGCTGTATTTGTGACAGTCAGAAATTCCCTGTTTAGTAAGAAATGTACTTCTCAGAAGATTTTGGATTCAGAAAATCAGCAACTTTTGCTGGAAAAAAAATTACATTTACTTGGAAAGTTCCTAACAAGACTTCCACCTGGCAGCTCTGGTGAGAGCTCTGGGCCACGGGCTCCACTGGCACTGACCATTACAGTGCTACTAACCAAAACTGAGGGAATAAACACTGTATAACAAGATAACACTTATTTAGCAAGTATAATGTCAAAGACTCTTAAAACATGTTTGTCTAAATTATCCTCACAACACCCCAAAGTACTCCCATTGTATTAGGATACAACCAAACTGAGGCAGTGAAAACTTTGACTAAGGCTACCAAGCAAGCCACTGCAAAGCTTGGCAGCTCCAACTCCCCCTCGGTAGGAATCATCCTTCCCTGGGAATCACCTCCCCTGCACTCAGCGTGTATGGGCTTTTAGCATTTTGAAGTCAAATACATCTACCTGAGGACAAAACTTCTCCCTAACAAATTCAGACAATTTTAGAGAGCCAACGAAACGTGCCGTGTTTTGAGAATGGTTCACCATTGTATCGCATGGAGGACGTGCAGAACCAACATTTTTTCTCCAGCTCCTCATGGCATGTCTCCTCTCCCTGTGCAATACCACCAGCTACTGCCACACAGATGGATTACTGCAAGGATCTCCGCTCCCTGGCGGATAAGATGCTGTGTTTCTCTGCCCAGCTGCTGTGCAGACTGATCACAAAAAAGCAGAATGGATCCACTTACAGCCCTAACAAAGGAAAGGCTCATGCCCTGCATTTAGCTAGCATCTTGTCCCTTCCTCCACCCCTGCAGCCATCTTCATTGGGACGAGAAACTCGAGTGCACGTTTGTGAAAATGTTTCCTCAGCCAAACAAAATTAAACCATAAAAGCCTAGAGTCGGCTCATCCTGATAAAGAAAGTGCAGCAGGGAGGAATGAATCTGTTCGGCAGCTCGTCACCCCTTGAATGTCACCTGTCCTTCAGCCTGCTGCTGGAACCTCTTCCTCAGATTGACCGCTCTCACGTGTGAATGAGCGCTATTGTGTGCAGTGGCTATTGGTAACAGAATTCAATACTAACGCCTCAAACCTCATTCCAGCTGCACATGGTCCTACAGTAACTCGTCTAGGTGCCGACAGGCCTGGCTGACAGCTGAGCACGAGCAGCTTTTAGCGGTGTGGCTCTGGGGGAGCGCGCGGAGCAGCTCCTCGGTTCCACCTCGCTGGGCTTCCCCGTGACCGAACCCGGGGCTGGGACTTCACCCACAGCCAGCCCCTCACCTCGTTTCTGGGAAGTCATTAAAAGGCAGGGTACAATTTGCCATATACCTCCATGAGAAATGATCTTCAGCAGACTGAAAAATGTGGGGTACGTTGTGTTTTATAATCTTCTGTCTTACTTTCCAGTCACTCAACCCCTCGGCCTACCCGCCACAGAAGGGCCTGCAAAGGGCCTGCACCCATGTCCGAGATAGCAACACCACAACGGACAGGTCATTTGTTTTCGGATTGAGCACAATTACGCCTACCAAGGGTTAAAAAAACTCCTAATTTTTTTTTTTTTTTGGTGGTCTTTGGGTACAGAATCTCTTATAATAAGACTATTTGTATTCATACTGGCAGAGTAAACACTACATGTTCATGCCCAGGCAGCTCTGTGCTTGTAATTTCAGCAAGAACAGAGCTACATCCCTGAGGGACTTTGCTATTTCCCTAGCCACCATCCACTCAAATGCTGAATGAGAGTACAGAAAGAGAGAAAGATGATGGCATAAGCCTCCACAGCACCGCTGCCTCAGCTTTCACTAAGAATGCAGGGAATTATTCATTTCACGTATAATTATACTAGTTAAGACATTTTTTCTATAGGCCAACAAAGGACAAAGTAGTGTTCCCATAGTCACCATTTACTGATTAGGTTCAATCTGAAAACATTTTTTTCAAAACCTTCCCCTGACAAGAGATATGTAATAAATATAAATAAAAAAACTATTTCCTCTCATCACTAAACTTGATGTTTTTGATGTAAGAATAGAACTTTGGAAAGTCTTATATATCTGGTAAAAGGCACCGTTCAACAATGCCAAAAAAAAATGATTCCATCACTTAGAGCTGTTCAAATTTAAATTACCACAGAAACGTTCAGTTAAGGAATCCCACCTAGCCTGGACCAAAAAAATAAACATACCTTGTTACTAGTTAGCTTTATTCTCCAGCCATTTTAATGCTGCAGCCTTCGGCTTGCTAACGTAAAGACACACCAGGAAAAGCCCATCACCACAGTTCAGCCTCCTCCAGCTTGAGCCGAAGGAGTAACTCTATTACTTTTTGCATTAGCAGCTTGTTAGTCCCAAGGAAATCATTCACTAGAGGGGGATGTTGCACACACCTTGCTAGTGTGCTACACAAATACTGCAAGGTGAGTATTTAAATGGAAAGCATAAAATTGGTTTTTCATTTTTTAAGCAAATGAAAACATTTCCATTTAGTTTTGTAAAACATATTTTGTTCAAATATAAACCCCGGTTACCTGCAATAGCTGAACGAGCACTTTTTAATTATGAAGGAAAAAATAGCATAGGAACAGGTTTGAAATGGAATCATCATTTACAACAGAGTTTAAAATACCCATTGTATGGAAGGTATTAATTTTTAATGAAACAAAAATCCCATTTTCAAGAGTGAGACTTCATCTATGAAAGACCAAATGAATAGATTTTGTGGCTGGCCTGGTAAATTTTCATTACAATTGTCAAACCCAGTCCAAGACACAATATACTGCAGGACATGGAAAGAAAAGTAGTCATAAAGAAAGTGCAACTTGCCTCATTTCCTCCCGGCAGCCTGTTCATGTGCACGAGCTGGCCCTGATCATCCAACACCAACTCGGTGTACGTTAGTATGTCAGACGGCAGCGGTGGTGTTGGCAGGAATGCGTGTTCATTCATCGAATCCCAGAGTTTAATCAAAGACTATAGGATGAAAAGACAAATTCTTGTTGAGAGTATCGTCTGCAAACATCTTTATTATTCAATCTACTGTGAATTAGTATTCAGGACAAAACACTCCGAATCCCCCATCACCCATTTTGACTGACAGTATTCAGTGGACATCACTTATTTTGGAATTTAAGCTATGAAACACGGTTTCATCCAGATTAGCATAATTCAAATTATGTGATTCAGGACAGGACCCAGCAAATCAGATACACAATCAATTCTGAAACTCATTAACACATTTAATAATGTATGACTCCTATCCTAGGCACTATCACTCCTGCACTGTCCGACCTCCTACAAAGGCTGGATAACAGGGCGGTAAAACAAAGGAACAAACAAGAAATCCAGGACGGTTTACATTTCAACTTCTGCTGTTAGATTTATTAACGGATCTACAGCAACAGCGTATAAGGAATCCTGTTTTTTTTTTTTTAAAGCAGAATCAATCCATGGTTGCATATGCCCTGGGGAACCAATGACAGCCTTTTGAGGCCACTCTTTTCCCTGACAAGCAAGGGTGGCAACAGACAGAAGCACTCTGCAGGTACAAAACTTTAGCACAACCCAGGAGGCCTTAACAAAGGGCACTTACCTGCCGAAACATCTCAGGAATGTCATAGACGTAGGATGTCCCTAAAGACTGTGCTTGGAATCTCTTGGACTGAAGCAGGTCCTTGGTCACGTACGGGGTATTGATCAGCATCCCATGAAGTGGCCCCTGTTTATCCCCATAGGCCTGGAACATAATCTGCAGCACAAAACACGACCAGTTACGATTTAACCTGCTGGTTCCTCAGACCTATCCCATCCGTATTTTAACAAAAATCATCTGGATATTCCAGACTGATGAGGCTTGTTTCTGTTCTCTACAAATATAATATGTTAATGCTCACATACCCTGAAACGCCGTGCTTCATCATGCATTACTACCCTTTGGAGACAGTGCTGGACCATAACGGCATGGATCTGAGCACCACTGACTTATTACTGAATCACAGCAGAAGGCAAAGTGAGCAGAGCTACATCCCCACAGAAACAAGCCCGTGACTTAGATGACTTCACATTCACCAGTATTTCCCCTGACACCGTATCTGTGCCGATGGATTGTGATAGCTGGGAGCAGAGAGGAGAACTCTGTTATTTATGGAGTCGAACAGCACTGCATCCGTATCTCCACTGACTGATCATGGAAGCTAGGTCAAGACTTGCATATGTCATTTGGCTTGAAGTTTTGATATTATAAGTTTAAAAGATTTTCCCAGAGTAGCAACATGAATTATCAGCTGCCATGCTTCATGGCACTATATATTCCACTCAGCCAGGACTCGGAAGGAAATCTATTTCAACTGAGAAATAAACACGAAGAGCACTGCTTAACTGGGACACCACCATACAAACGCTGCTTGATTGAAACACGTCTGATAGAGGCAACACGAGTAGTTTGCTGGGGTTCTTTTGTGGTTTTGTTTTGTTTTTAGCAGAATGGTGATCAGATCTCATGTAAACTACGGGCCTTTTTCTAATTGCAGGGAAGTTAATTGATGAATTCCACATGAGAGAAAATTCAGTAAATAAACCCTATTCCAGTTTTTCAGATTCAAAATAAAGGTCATGTTCTCTTCAGTCTTCACAAACTCCATGAAATAGTTTCTTCAATGAGAGAAATATTTATTCAGAACAACAAGCATTCGTGACAGTGCCTGTGTTAGGGACTGTTACTGAACTTGGGGCACAATTCCCAAAACCTCTGGAAAATTTCCAATCGATTCTGCAGGAACTGGAGACGCCTGTACTGAGGTCAGCACAGCCACTCGTCACTGCAGAAACCGCGGAACAAGAGATCAGGGGTCGTTCTCTCATGATCAATTCATTTTTCCATTTTTCAAAAATCTCAAGTGGTACCAGGTAAGCAAGCACCTGGTAGATCAGTAATTTTTGAAACCTTTTCAGATAATTTGAATATAAGTTCAAAATAACCCTCTAAAAAAAACAGGAAAATATATACAGATACAGACTGCTCCTAATAAACCTCAGTCATAAAGGGGAAATCTATCACAGTTGCTCAGAAAGCTTGAAGGCGTCTTTTTTTTCTTTTTAAGACAAACCTTCCTCTCAACTACTCAAACAGTTAACTGAAGTAATTCCTAACAGTTGAATGTTTAAATAGAACTGGTTTAATATCCCGAAAAATATCAAATATTGGAAAAGTTGCTAAAAGCTGTACACACACAAGCACAATCTTCTACCCTTAAAAAAGCAGAGAGCTCATCAGAGACAGAGTTTAAGAGAAAAGGTGACCTTCACAAGTGACTAATGGAACTTGAGGGTCAAGATCAGCTACCAGAGATTATTAAAATGCCCTTTTCTTTCCTCATCTCCACTCAGAAGCAGAAATGAAGCAAAGCATACGGACACTATCTGTTCTAGGATCTCCAGAACTGGACGGGCTGTACAGCCAGGCAGCTTGCTGGAAAAATTTAAATGGAGAAGGGGGAGAAAAGGTGACTCAGCGCTCTGCTTTCCACATGAACACTGCCCAAGTGATTTATTCTGTTGCTAGTACTGCATGGCAGAGAGATTATGAGAGAGGGAGATGTAAACATTTCTGTATTTAAATATTTTTCATGTATCCTCTGGTCCATGTATTTTAGCATATGCAAGTATTTGAGTTAACCACAATATTCCTGTGCCATGAAAAGCACAAAGACCTGAATAGCCACAGCGGTTACAAAAGAGCCCATTATGCTTAATAGAAATGACATAAAGGCACCTTCAACAGTTTTATAGCATCCTACCCAAGTCATTTCCTATACCTTTAGAATTTAGAATAAAGTTCACAGATTTTCTCTACTTATTCAGGCAAGCATATAACAGATAGTATTTTTGATGATGACCTGCAGGATGGGTATCAACGGTGATTACTTTTCTATTACTTTTTTGAGCACTCTGCCACGGAGGAAAACAGATGTACAAATACCTCGAGGCATACGCAAAACAATTAGAGGACATGCACTTTTACCAAACGTGGAGCATTTTGTACATCTGCATGCCTCTAGCAAGATTATCTTCCCAACAATACATTCTCCTTTCTATGGCAAAGTTGAATGGCAATTCTATATTACCTGGAAACACAGCAAACCACAGAAGAGCTTTTCCAGGTATAATATGCCCCCTCCCTCCCCAAATACTTTGTTCACGAAACAATGCAGCCACATGGAAGCACACCTGTGCTGTCCTGGAGTCCGTTACTTCTTTGTACAGACTGATGTCCAAGTAGTAGCCTGACTCGTTGGTCAGGAAGAGACGAATGGGAATTGCCTTCCCGGTTGGTGTCAACCGAATGTTGATCTTCAGCTCGGCTTGGAGGACGCGGAGTTTCCACAAGCGACTCCCGTAGCGCATCACCATGCTCCGCACAGATTCTTCAATCTTAAAATACACAAGGAGAACATCCCTCAATTTCAGGACGCATCCACCACCTTTGTCCCTCCTCCATTCTGCTGCTCTAAGAGGCACCCAGCACACAGGAGGGGCACCAGAACAAAGGAGATCAAAGCTCCAAGCTGCAGCGCATGGCCCGGGCTGTTACCAGACCCCAGTGGGGTCCATTCTCACCCTAACAACCCTTGAGACAGACGGGAGTTCAACTCAAATTCCAGGGACCACTGAGGTACAGGGCCAGCACTGGATTCCCATCCTTTCTTCCTCCTGGCACCTCACACCCCAGCCAAGCACAGCATGCCTGCTGCTTCCCCTTCATTGACCTTTCTTCCTGCAAGCCTAGCGCACAGCTAAGAACTACAAAATGCAGAAAGTGAAATCCCTGACAAACAGTTATGTAGCACTTATACGCACAATAATCATGTTTCATTGCACATGCGGTACTGTGCTTTAAATCAACAAAGTAATTACTACTTGGAGCTTGGCCTTCTGCTGTTCTATTAAACTTCATAATATACTACTGTTGGCAAATTGCGCATATTAAAAGAAGGCAATTTATAGTCTGCTTTTAACATTCTTTCCAAAAAAGTCCCCTTTCCACAGCTGCTCAGGAAAAAGCCACAGTATACATTTAAAGGCTTCCTGGCTCCCATGTTCCTCTGAAGTGCCTGAGGACTGAAGGCTCTGGATGCCCTGAGAGAGGATTTATTTAAAATGCTATGAAAAAATGAGTATAATTCAAACACAAAACATTATTTTTGATAAACTGGTTCTTAATTTAAAAAAGGAAGTTAACTGCATTGTCCAAAGGACAATTCCTTTTTATAGGAGTAACACTGCTAGTTCTAAAATCTCACACTTAATACTCATTCATAGATTGGTAGAAAAGCTTTCCTCCTTCTTCACTTCCAAAGAGGTTCCTCACTTGAAATAAGCTAATTGTTTGCCTTAACTAGCTAAAACAAAAACTATTCCCTCTGCTTTTGAAAAGAAGCTGGTTTAGCAGCTCAACATCAAGACTGTCTCTCGCTAGAGACATCCATCAGTTATGTATATGACTCTACTTTTTTATGTTTTCAGCAGCAAAAGGATTTTTAAACTTAACTTCAGTCTATCACACAGGAACGTATTGGTAACCAGTACGTGTTACAATTAAATGCTGGCCGACAAAAATATATTTTTACCGTTCTAAAGTTTAATTTAAATTCCATTAAAAAGAAACAAACAAACACCTAAGGTATCTATTTTAATCCATCACATCTAAAAAAGAAAAACAAACAAACAAACAACCAGAAGTAGTTCCTGCAAACAGCTCTTTTTACCTGAAAGGCTTACAAAGCTATCCCAGCAGACTCAAGGTTAACCCCTGGCATTACTCTGTTTCTTTGCGGTAGTAACAATCTACGAGCTCTACCCAGAGGCTAGCATAAAAAGACAACAAACAACCGTTTCATTCTGGTGAGG
This sequence comes from Oxyura jamaicensis, assembly GCF_011077185.1. NCBI lineage: Eukaryota > Metazoa > Chordata > Aves > Anseriformes > Anatidae > Oxyura > Oxyura jamaicensis. The sequence continues at coordinate 9,781,592 of NC_048911.1, forward strand.
TAAGCCCAAGAAGAACAAACACTTCAGGGCTGGAGAAGAGGCCATACCTTTGATGGGTCCATGATGACAGTAGGCACAAAATTTAAGAAGATGTGATTGCAGTCAGTGCGCACGTTGGTGTTATTAAATGCCACCTCCAGCTCATCCATGGCTTCCAAAAGCAATCGCTCTCCCTCATTTTGCAGATACTCAAAGGAGGCTTCCTGCCAGACATTGTCAACAAATAATTTACTTTCTACTCAAACATCACAGCCCAAGTAAACAGTGTTTAAAAAACTGCAGAAGGACTTGACTGCAAAAATAGGCTACAGCAGTTTCAGCAGGATGTGCAACCCTCTATCAGAGCGATCGCAGTCACAGACAGTTTCACTCCCACCCCCTGGATCCACAGACCCAGCCGACCTGCTTGTATTCTGACAAAACTCACCTTGGTAACCAGGTCTGAATGCCTTATGATAGCCCTCACGAAGAACCTGTAGTCTGTCACCTCTGTTCCTACTTCAACTTTCGCTGCTCCCAGGTAGAGGTGCATCTTATGGTTGGCACACGGGATGGCAGTGAGGTCGAAGTTTCGCATTCTGTTCAGCTCCAGCTGGAAGGCCAGAGCTGGCTCCAGATGCCGGTAGATTCTATCTTCTTCAAACTGGAGGCACCCAGCACATGCAGGAAAGAAAGGATGTAAAAGAGGAGGGTGGGTTAACAAGGTGGAATGCTGAGAATGGGGAAATCTAGACAATAAACATAATAACATTTCGTATTTAACTAAAAGGCTAAAAATTCAAAAGAAATTGTTGAAATACTGAGGGTAGAACACAAACTGCAAGGCAGCAAGTTCTCAAGCTCATTCTCCCAAGAACTTCTTTTTCACAGAAGCCAGTAATTTTGGTATTGAATCAGCTTCTTCACCTCCCTTGTTATGCTGCCAATAAAATCCACAAAAACGGAAGCTTCAAGTCAGGCTTCCGAATGTGTGAATTTTTATCCTACATTAGCAGAGACTCCTCATTGTTACTGACACTCTTGCTGTGTGTGGGAAGGAGATGATACCACACCACGCAGTGAGGCTGGGCTGATGTAGCTCCCTCTTAGACTGGCATTGAACAGCCACGGGAGGGAAGGACAGCGTCAACGCTTCGAGAAAAAGAGTTTTAGGATGTCCAACCTACCTTATCCCGGGCACGGAACGTGAAGAACTTTGGAAATTCTCTCTGTTAGAAAATAAAAATAATAAGTTAGTCCCCCAGAAGGAAGCCACTTGATCAGATCTGCAGCAGCACCACAGCAGAGGAGATAATAGAAGTTGTTCCAAGCTACTTTTTCAACATCACCAAGTGGTGGAAAATCAGGTTACCCTCAACAAGGCAGCAGAGGCCGTTTAGACCCGTCTTCGCTGCCAATACAATAGATGCTACTTGACTGGCTTTTGATTATTCTTGTCAATTGTCAACAGACAATAAGACGAACTGTCCAGGCACGGTAGTGGGAAACTTCTTCTAGTTCTGTGATTACTACAGTTATTGTGGAAATGTTTGGGAGATGCACAAGGGTATTAACACCCTATCATGTAAGCTGATGTACACAAAACAATGATCTGTATTCAATAGCTCTCTTTGTATCTTTACTGCTAGAAATATTCTCTTCCCAAGGAAAATAATGAATTGTAATAAAATAACTTTATACTCGTGCATTAAATAGCAGCCTACAAACATCCCACAAATATGATTAGGTTTCTCTGCTATTCTATTGCACAGATAAAATCCTACCCAATTGTGAAGGGTTTACATCCTTCTGTGGTGCACTGCATGTCTTAGAAGAAGATAACAAGACTAGACAGCATCCTTCTATCTCTCCCCTCCAGTTCCATCCAAGCAAAGCCATTCACTTCTCTGGAATTACTTTCACTGGGTGGAGGAACTTTTACGGATGCTTTGTGCCAACAGGGGGAATACCAGCCACCTACGCTAAAGGTGAGAGGAGAGAGCACACACAACTGGCCAGAACTTACCAGGAAGGTGTCTGACCTGAAGAAGAAGGTATCTGACCTGATGTCACATTTTCACTGCCAATGAAGGACAGCAACCCTAGCTTGACTCAGTGCAACCAGTGAATAATGACAGAATATAAGGCTCCACTGAGCAACACAGCTTTTAAGGCTAGGAGTAACCACCTAGTAAATCATCTTTACCTCCTATAAAAAACAGTCCCCAGCAAGTCACCTGATAGCTCTCAGCTGAACAACATAACCTGTGTTTGACTGCAGCATGCCTTTCAGACTAGCCAGCAGTTCAGGAAATCCTGCCTGAAAGTTCAGGCAACAGGCCCAGAGGTGAGGCTGCAAGGATCGGCTGTACTCTGACCAAACCAGCACACAGAGGACACTTCGTGTTCCTCCTTTCTCTTCCAAATCCCTCCTACCTGTACGCCCCCTGCACGCTGCCAATTTTGCCTAGGGTCGTCCATGCTCATTCCATCCCTAACGTAATTGCTTTCAAGGCATTTGACTAGTGTTGTGGGCAAATATAATAATTGGATGTGCACACACACAAAAATTCTCGGTGCTCTGGTACCAAAATCCAAAAAGAGTGCTCCATTTCCTAGGCAGAAGAATTATACCCCTGCTGTGTTCTAATCAACCAACCATCATCAAGACAATCAAAATAATTTGCCTAAATTAGCCAATCAAGACACCCTGCAAATCGCAGAATGTGAAAAGCTACAACAGAAATCATCATAGTTGATTATTATACTAATAATCACGTTAAAAACCTAATGAGATGAGGAAATTGGAAGCTTGCTGGAGCAACTCTCTATTACCTCAACATGCTGGGAACTAATTATATAGACTGTAATTAAAACAAAAACAAACCCAAGCCCAGGCCCTAGCTAAGTTAATAGTTGGTCCAGTAATAAGCGGAATAGAATAGGAGATGGTAATAAAGACTGACACTCAGTAAGGACCCCAGAGGTACTCTAGGAACTTTGCAGACGACCTACCACGGCGCGTCCTCTGGCTGAGGAGCCAGGAGCATCCTGACAGTGCCTGGCAGCACGCGGCCGCTCAGGGCAAACAGATCTGACTCGGGTGAAGGCTGTTCGCTGCTACGTGCTACAGAGCTAATTCACAGACTTTTACTTTGTATTCTCTACGTATCAATTTGATTCTCTGAAACTTCATTTTTTCCCATCTCAGGTTGGTGTTTCTGGCTCGGGGCCCCAACACTTCTCCGAGGAGTCCAGGTTCCTACCTGAGCTGCTCATCAATACCCATCCCTATCTGCGCCTTGGCCAGGGATTCCCACACAGCAACAAGCTGGCTAAACCAGGTTTGTCAAACACAGGAAGAATTTCTTGCACTTTCAAGACTCGTAACAACCTCCAGAGTTGTAAAGCAGGTACAGAGGGGATGAAAACCCTGTTTGTGCTTTACACTGCCACCTGGAAAACAAGGCCAAACTAACCCTCGGTGGTGCCAAACCCAGGGACAAGAAGCAATCCACAGCAGCAAAAGCACCAAGCGTATTCCCCTTCACTAAGTCACCATGCAAAATTTAGCGAGTCTCTTCAATCACTCCTCTAAGCTACTTTAAAATCAGTAAGAAGACTAAAGAACTCACCACACTAGGTACAAAATACATTTTTTTTTTCTAATTTTAGAATACAGAACAATATTGAAACAATGAAGATCTTTACCAATGTGTCAGTCATGAGGTTAGTCAGATAATGAGAGACACTTCAGCATGTGAGTGGCCCCACTGAACGCGAGAGGCCCACTCCTGCATTTAAACACTTCACTTAACTCTGACACCAGTGTTGCCATCAAACGCCTGACTAAGAAGCAAACGAGAAGCCCAGAGTCACTCACAAGTCTCTTGGCCTCAGATCAAGAATACCACCACGTTCTAGACCCTTTTTTACTTACATGAAATCTCTGATCCACCTCACAGTTGACCTGTTTCCTGAAGTCCTTACAAGCGAAACACACAAACACAGGAAGAGAAAAAAAAAAAAAAAGCAGAAGAAAGCTAGCAATTAGAATGAAAATCAAAACTGAATTAATTCAAGAATACAAGAGGTGCCAAGATTGTTTACAATTGTAAATTAATTTTCTTAAGCAAATTCATCAAAACAACTTCAAATTTTAGAGAACAAAACCAGTGAAGTCAGAACTAAGAATAGTTAACAAAGTATTTAATTTGTGAAAAATACAACCAACGTCGGTGCCATTATGAGCCCGTAACCAAAGAGTGCTGAGCAGCATGAGGGATACGACAATACCTTTTGTGCTACAAGGAAAGTCAGTCTCCGAATCCCGTGTTCAATCAGGACCGATTTCTGCAAAAGGGCAGAGAAGGAAGGGAGACTGAGACAACAGAAAGGAACATATCAAAAACACGTGAAAGTTGTCTGTCAACTATACAAGCTCTACAGACCCTTCTGCATCTCTGCTGTAAGCTTCCAGTCCGTTTTGGTCTACTCGTAGCTACAATTTCTCATCTGATGATTGCCTGGCAGCACGGACAAAGGTGATGAACTGTAAGTTTTACGTAGTTCACAGATATATCAGAGGATGCCCATTCTGGCTCCTTCTTGAACAAATTCCGTAAGGCCACATTTCAAATGAACAGTGCCATCAGTATTTGCCACATCACTGTTCTTTAAGTGTTAGAAATGGTAGTTTTGCCCCTCTTTGTAAAACTTTTTCCTTTCTCCTCCTTTTTCCAATTGAAAACCAAAAGAAATAAAAAAGAAGAAGAACAAAAAAGAAACAAGAGCTCAGCCAGACCAGGAACAAAACAACCCCTTTCGGCACAGACTGAAATGTTTTACTAAGGTTAAGCCCTTTGAAAATGAGCATCAGTGCCGATATTCATGGCAAGAGGAAGAAAATAACTTTAATAACGCCATGATTTAAAAAGCAAAAATTGTTATTGCTTTTAAAATTCCACAAGTGGCAGACAATAACAGCATAGCAACAGGATTCTGATTACATCGTAATAATGTGGGTCTCACAGCAAGTCCACAGCTATTACAGAGCGATTAGCCATCAGCACCTGGAGAAACTCCATTTACACTGACTGCCTCAATCTCCTCCACAAGTCATTTACAAGTATATGATCCTAATTTCTATTAAAAAAACCACACACAACATGCTGGGACTGGAAGATTATTTGGACAATTTGGATCAACCTATTTGATAGTTTAATGTGTTTTGGGCTTTTTTTTTTTATTTCTTTCCTTTTATCCCCTCCCATAAAACGCCTGGAGCATGATCAAGCAGATGAAAAGCAGAACTAGTTTTAATTTTTATATTTGATCATTTTCTTTGCTTAAAGGGACAGGAAGCTGCTGAAGTCAAGTAGCAACCTGTCCCGTTTTGGAACCCCTCCTTTCTGCAGATGTATTACCCCCTCCCACAACGGGGAGTGAAGTTAGAATAAAACCTCTCAGCGCTCCCAGAGCCGCTGCAGGTGCCGTGGGTGCAGCAGGGTCCCACTGCCTGATGCACTACTCATACCAGCAAGCTCTGAGTTCTTTGTACCGATGAGGAAAAGCAAGTGAAGGCAGGCACTAGAGGGCAGAGCGGACACGGAGGCTGACCCAGCACATGCTTCCCCCCAGTGACCACAGGACTAACACTTGGTACTCGGAAGGGAATCCCATGCTTTTCTGAAGGAGCAGCAAAACACACCAAATCCACTCCACCTTGTGACAGAAACACCACCTGATGCATTTAAAACCTTAACGGTCTTTTACCCTATCAAAAATTAAAAAGGAAAAAGTCCTGAGCTGATGGATTAAAACGGACCATTAAGAACTGCAAAGAGAAACAAAGATTGTTGTGTGCTTTTCATGGCCTACCCTGGAGGCTTCAGAAGGGTGTAGCTACATCCAGTCAAATAAGCGGTAAGATTTTAGATGGGATAAATTAAGAATGTAACTGTTGTATTTATTTATTCACTTCGGAAAAAAACATCTGAGGAGAATGCTGATTTTTCCCAAAGCAGACAGAGCTGTCCTGTGCAGTTAGGTAGTTCCAGGGAGAGAGAATTGAGGTGACTTACCTTGCTCTGTGTGAACTCCCTGAACATGGCTGCCAGCCCATCATCATCAACATCACTGTCAGTTTTAATTGCAACATTAAGAATGTGAATGGGCTCCTCACGGGCGGCCTGCAATGTAAAGAAAATATCCCCCATAAGTAAATTGTTAACAACACAAAAAGTAGGCATTGTCAAAAGAGGCTCCTCAAATACAGCTCTGAAACACGGGTCCCATAGGGGAGAAACGACTTCAGCAGAGCTTGCTGTGAAACAAGGAGAAATACGAGGGAGCATCCTTGACCAAGCAGCCTCACGGATTCATAATTTCACAGAAGTGTTAACGTCCACAAACAACAAACAGCAGCTTCAGAGAAGCCAATTCTGATGGTCACATCTGACTTGGCAAACTCAAGTGTGCTTCGTTTGGATGCAAAAAGAATGCAGGGTCAGGGCCTCTCTGCATGAGATGCAGTACAGGCAGGGCATAAGAGGACTTCGGCATCTCGAAAGGTAATGAAATTAAGCAAAGGCAAAGTGTAAGAGCAAAACATTGTGCGTTTTCCCATCCACAACAAAATGAAATAATGTGGAAGCATCAGTTACATTCAAGCTTGGAGAAATGACAAATGTAGTATTCAAGATCGTGCAGTTAACTCTGAAAAACTGAACAGGAAATTTTCCTTGGTGAGGTGAGGGGGAGGTAAAGAGACAGACACTGCGGTTGACGGTAATATTCTCAAACAAGGCTACAATACTTACACACATCAAGATCAATGGGGAAGTTTTAAACTAAGCCCTATTCTGCACACAGACGGCATTCCAGCAGAGCCTCCAGCTGCTGGGAGGCAGGACAGAGCGGTGGAGCAGCTACCTGTGTCGCTAAGGACAGCGCTTCTTCTGTCACTAAGGATTAAAAACCATCTGCTTCCTCTGCTCCTGCTCCCCGTGTCAGTGCAAAAATTGTGGGGGGTTCACTCTCTTTTTCCTCCTAAAAACAGTTCTAAGAGGCAGAGGAGAAGGAAGAATCCGAATGTGAAGTGACTAGGAAGAGTGTAGGACAGAAGACACAGCAAGTCAGACGTAAAGTGAAGGCTGCGGAACATGTAGTGCGGTACAGCAAGGCACAGAGAAGGCCTGGAGACCTACTCGTGGCCTAACCCCTCAGTTACACTGCCACGGATCCAGCAATTCTGCTGAGGTTAAAAGCAACAACCTAAATTTACATGGAGAGTAAGAAACGTAGATGTAGCTTTAGATCAGTCAGGAAATGGCCACCTACTTTTATTCACCTGCTGTGAACAAGCAAACAAATCACATACATAAATACACAAAGCTCTTAACTCCTGCTTCCAGCACTCGAACAAGTGAGAAGTATCTAGCCTGCAGTCATTGCAGCATTCTGCACGCCATCCATTGCCAAACCGAGAGCAACCTCAAGAGAAAAAAATTACTGTACCTTGTCTTCATCATACAAGGAAGCATGGCCAGCTTCAGGGAAGGTTGGGCTCTGGGGAGGAGAGTCGCAGAAACAACTCATCACTTCATCAAAGATTCTGAAATACACCAGAGAAGTATTAGTCACAAACACTGCTGCTAGCTCCCTGGAAGCATACGGCACTAAAATCCACAAATCACACTGGTAAGGGGGAAAGGGAGGGAGGGAAAAGTACTCCTTCCCTTTGCAGGACTGAAACTAAAAGATGAGGAGGCAGTACCTCCTCCACCCCTCAGGCGGAAGCAGAGCCTGGATCTTCCAACTCTTGTCACATTGCCACAGATCTGATGGGTGCAGGCACTCCTGACCGCTAGGAGCTCTGCTGTTTGGGTTTTGTTTGGTTTTGCCTGCCCCTAAAAGGCTGAAAGCATAAAGGCACCATCCTCCCACATACACACGCATGAACAAGAGCCCTGCAAATCAGCACATTTGCAAATGATCTCCAGTCGGCAGGAATTCCAGATGCCGATCCTTCTGGCTGCGAAGTGCTCTCACAGCAGCCTGCAACTTTGCGTTATCTCAAGGGGACAGGTGAAGGGATCCGAACAAACGACCACCCGGCACCCCAAAAGCTTGACAAACGAGCTTGGGACCGCTTCAAACCTGACCCTAGACAGTGGCAAAGGTTTTGCTCAGTTCCCTTTGGGCCCCCCTAGGAAGCTGGCGACACAGAGAGTTGTCCCCCTTCCCCACGTACCTGACAAAATCTTCGAAGGTGCGGAAGGAGACCATTCCACCCATCCGCTGGCACGGCGGAGTGAACGAGTTGTCCAGCAGCACGTCACTCACGCTGGCCACGTGGACCATCCCGTAGTGGTTGAGGTTGGAAGAGAAGGACATTCTAAACGGCAATGCAATAAGACCACAGTCAGTGGGGACAACGGAGAGATCTGCAGAGGAGAAACATCTGAGCGCGATCGTTTGCTTTGGCCACTGAAGTGTGGCTGCTTATCCAGCGTAACTGTGGCACCGTTTGTCAGGTTCCCCAGCACGCCGGAGCTGCTGGGCTGCCTTCTCGTACAGCCCTGCAGTGCTGGCGTGTCTGGTGCCACTGATGCTCTTACCTGGACGTCCTCCCAGACGCACAGGAACAGGAAAGGAGGTGGGAAGTAACGTTACAAACCTCTGGGACAAGTACTCCTTAAGGGAGTTTTATCGAGATGACAGGCAAATTACGGCTGTGCAAAGCTGAATGCGTTTTTCCTCCTGTATGTGCAGATTTTGCTTTACACGTGGAACACCGAGCTAAACAAGAATGATTTTTGAAGTTTTGGCACTTCAAAGCTTTAGTGAATCTTTTCAAATTAGGTGGAAGTGTACCACACTGTATTTGCTTATTGCTTCCAGATGTTTTCTAGCCATACTACAATTTATGCTCCTCAAATGCAGCGTGGCACAGTGACCTCTCTCAAACCCTATACTTGAAGCAGGATTTTCTAGAGTCTCACCCTAGTATTCCTACCCTAAACAAAGTCCTGTTAGGGTGTTTGCCAGTTTAACTGGTGACCAAATTAATGTGCTTTTCCATCTGGTTTAACCCAGACGCTGAAAACTCTTTTATTTTGCTCAGTTTTGATTGTTAAAAGGTGGCAGCTTTTAAATAGGAGCAGTTGGCCACAGAACACGTCTGTTTTATGGAGCAAGGAAGCAAGGCAGAGCTCCAACCCCACTGCCCTCCAGGTGAGACCCTTACTGCCTTGGTACTCATGCCTGTACCTCTGCTACCCCAGCACTGCGATACACCATGGCGACCACACCGCTCGCACAGGAGCCATTCCTTAGTTAAGAGAGGACTGGGACAGACCTACATAAAGCCAGAGGAAGGCACAAAGTGAGAGTGCCTTCCTTCTCTTTAAAGCAGGAGCACTGCTCCCTGCCACCGTCAGCTTCTTCCCTGGGAGAGGGCGAGGTCCTGAGCATGTTGAAGTATCACTGACCTCTCACGCAGTTCAGTGGCTCTGGCAGCAAACACCGGCTGTGAAATAGTTTGTGCTGTTCTGGGAACTTTTATTTGTGTTCCTTAAAGACCCACAACAACACGGTCAAGAGGAGCAGAGGCAGCTCCTCAGGCAGCCTGCGCAAGGCGTACTGCAGCTAACCGGGCGCCCTTCCTCTACCCACTGGAGCTGAGTTTTGCCTTCTCTGTTCTAAGGGGCAATAATTTTCTCTGATTTCTGAACTGGGCTCTTCAGACTCATCTGAATTCACGGAGGGGCCTACCTCAAAAGCTCCCTGCAGCACGGTGAGACTTCCAAGCTTGCTCTGAAGAGAGAGGAGAGCCGAGCCGGCGCACGGCAGCGCCGTGCAGCACAGAGCTGCTCGCGCCCTTGCTTCCTTCTCCCCGGGGCGCAGGAAGACGTTACCAAAGGCAGCCTTCAGCCTCCCCAGCTGGTGCCGCAATAGGCAGGAGGTAACAGGAAGGAATCAGGGCTCTGATTCAGCACAGCACCTGCTCGATTTACATCTCCTGAAGCCACAAGGTGCTCATCTGCTGCGCTGAGCAGCCGCCAGCGACATGGCACACCCAGCACCAAGCTTCTTTTTGGATTGCTGACACTGCTTTTCCTGCCTTTATTAAGTCTTTTTTCCTTTCATACACAGCAAAGCGTTGTGACACGGCCCTACGTATACTGTGAGCAAGTCTGAAGTATCCTTGGTGTGATCAATAGCTCTCCATGGTTAAAGTCACTCCGTGTTTTTGTAATTTATCTCTGATTAAGACCCATGAGACTTTCAAGCCCATTTTTACTATTTTACCCTAAATAGGCTTGTAAGCAGTAATAAATAATAGGTATTCATGTTTTGAAAGAGAAACATTTTTCAGGACATGCCTTGGTGTACATTTCTTACAACTAATACAAGAAATATCACAGAACAGTAACTAAACAGAAAGACAGCAGACATTTTTCATGTATTATTTAAAACAAGAAATACTTTCCAACTGAGACATGGGAGGAAAAATTAGCATCCAAAACACAACAAAACATGCTGTCAGCTGTTTGAGATGTAGATTCATCTATGGCATGAGAGAGGTGAGACAGCCTCGACAAATTCTAAGCTAGTGGCAAGAAACCAGAGCAGCAACAGGTATGCTATCAGCTAGAAGCAAACCCCTCTTTCACTGTGACACCCTACCAGAGGGTCAGCAGCTGGGAATCCAGTTCCAAACAAGAGAGACCCAAAAAAGAGCTGTGTATCGTACTGCAGATGAACCGAGTCACCTGGCAAATTTAATTGGAAAGATTGCTGCATGCAAAGCTGCTTTTAAAGGGTAAAGGAAAGCTGAAAACATGTTTTAAACAAAGGGAGAGGAAAAGGGAAGGAAAAGAGTTATGTTTGAGAGCTTCCCAAGTGAAGAGAAGGGTACTAAAACAAAACATGTTAAAACAGTAAGTATTAGGCTATTTTTTCTAGTCTTTCTTTTCAAATTTTAAAAGATGACGAGTACCATACCTGTTTAGCGTGGGGATGTTCCCTCTGTAATCAAACAACCACAGTTAGTTACAGATTGGTTAGTGAAAGCCATAATAAAGAACTATCATCGAGCTGATACACAGCCCAGCAACAAGTTTACAGTTTACTGAACCCAAATTTGTCATCAACCACCAGCAATTCGGCAGCACTCCCTGTCACCGGCCCTGAGAAGGCACCCACCACCTGACCTCGCCTGCCACGACTGCCGTGGGGAGCAGCACAGCCCATGCACGGGACATGCAGATAATACATACCGGGAACTGCCTTTGCGAGGTACCTGCACCTCGACAGCATCTCTTTTATTGTACCACCTTCGAGCCCTGTGCATACACCGACGAGCTTCACAAGCAGGAGCAGCCGGGGAGCGTGCCCCCCCGACAGGAGAGCGAACAGCAGCGCAGATGCAGGAGGTGCAGTATTCCGTGGGAACACCAGGTTCAGGAAACGAAGCCAAACCCTCGTTGCCAGACCAACACATGCAGCAGCAGCCCCCACGTCGGCTCCCACAACAACGCAGTAACAAAGCAAACGCACACAGAAACACCGCGCAGTACTTGGCATTGTCAGCATCCGAGGCCTTGAGCACCAAAAGGAACAAGCAGAACTTGGGGCTAACTTTAGGGAAATGTTAACGTTCCTTTTTTAAGGTCAGTCCAAACCCCTTCGTATTACTGCATGAAGATGAGGGCTCCGCGAGGCACACAGGAAAGGAGGTGAGGGGCACAGCAGGAGCGCGGCGCAGGCCAGCCATGCGAGCTACGTTCACAGCAGCACGAGGTGGCACATCACTCCAGGCAAGATGCAGAACTGCTGTGATCTGGCATTCAAATTAGTAAAGATTAAACTGAAAAAAAGAAACATGCACACGGGAGGCTCGTGCAGAGATTAGCAAACACGAAGGGACTGAAAGCAGAGCTTCAGGGAGCGTGTAACTGGACATTGGTCCTGCCCTGCAGAAACCTGTGGGAGAACAACCTCACACCTTCCTAACACCCTTAGAAAAGGCAGAACCCCAGCTACTGGGCGTGAAGTCCTGGTGTGCAGTGACCAGTGTATTTCCATGGGCACAGCCCTGAACACGCTGCCTGGATCACGTCCTGCTACAGCCTGGTTTTGTCACGGGGGAGTCGTATTCACTGTGGGGTTGTGTTTGGTGCATTGCTCAGGGGGGAACAAGTTCCCATAAATTCCATATAGGAGAAAGCACACATCGGGCTAAAAACTTACCTATTTGATGGTAAATAACCAAATTATTTAATTTCATTTGGAGCTGGGGGGAGAGACCCTGTGCTGAAGAGCCTATTGTTAAGACTGAAAGGGACACGGCCTCAGGGGTGGAGATTTATTTATTATTCTGGAATGGTGGGAAAGCTGCATGTGATCTACTCCAGCTGGAAAAAATAGTCTGGAGAGGACTGGCAGCTCCTACACCTGGTACGCTTGTGTAGCAGTCCCTGGAATGCTTTCAGAAAAGCTAAAAAAATAAAACAACTGAAAAAAACCAGCATAATAAATGTTCATTTTTGTCTCAAAATGAATGCCCCGCAGCCTTGCTCAAGGAACTGCTCTCGAGCCACTCAGGATAGAGGTGAAGAGGTTCTGGTGAGAATCGCAGCAAGGAAAAGAGATGAGGCAGGGGCAGAGGTGTGGGAGGGATGGAGAGCAGTGCCCTGGTTGTGCTGCCCCTGACCTGCAGCCTCCTCAGCCCCTGAAGCTGGGTGTCTCCTGCCACTGAGACGCGCTAGGAGGCAAAGGGCTGATGCTGGCAGCCTTGTGAAAAGGCATCGCAGCCCCCTCGCCGAGCTGCACCTCGGCAGCTCCAGCAAATAAAAGAGGAGCTGCGAACCAGCCTGCACTGCCCTGCGGCAGGGCCACCACGGGAGCAGGGCCAGGTCTGGGGGCTGAGCAAACGCAGCTCACGGTGCACGCACCAGCAGTGCTCCCACCACCAGCACTCGTGGCTCATGGCAGGACCAGAAACCTTGCCACCACGCCAGCCCCGACCCTTCTCCCTCTCTTCCTTCCAAAGGCCCTTGTGGAGCAGGGAAGCTGAGCTCACTGGGAATCCGCTCTGCATGGCACGCTCCAGCGTTACACCGCTCCTGCCCAGGCAAACAACAGCCCCTCAGCTCCTTCCTGCACCTCCGGGTTGAACCCACAGCCGTTTCCCCTCGCCACCCCCCACTTTTTTCTCTTAACCAAGGGAGCTTCCCGCTGGAAACGACGGAGCGCATGCAAAGCACCGCGGGCGCAGCGAGCTGTGGCCGAGCGCAGCGCAGGGCAGGGCTTTGAAATCAGGCAGCAAAGCGGAATCAGCAGAGGTCGGCTGAATAACCCACTTGTAGTTATTACCAGCGGTACCACAGGAGAAAGAGCAATTCCACTGGCTGTGACCAGTGGCATTCCTCCTCTGTTCCTTCATTGCTGTAGAAGGATCTAAACAGAAGGCTGCGAAACATGCCTCGAACCATACATTTTGATTGGGTTTTTCCTCTCCCTCTTTCTTTCCTTATTCTTCTGCTCCCTCTGTGATTCAGCCAAGCTGAATCTGCTCCTGAAGTCCAATTTGCATACAATTATCATCGTTCCATTCAGTTTGCTGCCCCTTCCACAGCCCCTTCTTTGCTCTGCTGGAAGATTTTGCCCTTTCCGAAGCAGACAAGCCAAGGGAACTGCAGCACATTACTGCTGCCTGCTGTCTAATTAACATCAAACCCTCAGCACGAGCTGCGGGGATTTACAGGTGGCCTGGAATCATTTTCCCCTCCTCCCTCTGGTATCAGCCGGTCTCCCACAACAAGGAGGGGACCTCGGGCTACCTACTGATAGGCTTCCAGTTGTGCGCTCGGGTCTCCGGGCTTCTGCAGCCGGAGCCCAAAGCAGGGTGGCTGCTTCAGTCCTGGGAAGCCAACGACTGCTGCAGGAAGCTCTTGCAGCATCTCTCTTAGTCCACAGGAGATTATTTCATTCGGTCAGCAACCCAAATCTACCATTATAGAATCACGAAGCACCCTAACGGGAAGGTGCCTATAAACACTGCTCTAAACGTAACCGAGTTCTGGTTTCTGGCTGTTCTGTAAAAAGCCTTGTTTGGAAACAGCAGAAGAAATTTGGCTTTCAGCCTTCCAAATGCTTTCAACCTGTACGCTAAGGCAGAGGCTGACAAAAAGGAACAAAGTACTCCATAGATGATAAAACATCAAGAGACAGCTAGGGAGAAATCATGCACCACTCTTAAGCCTTGAAATCAGCAACAGCAAAGTCCAGGTAGGGTGTCAACAAACATCCACAAACAGAAAGAGGAGGCATCGGGCAAAAACAAGCACGAGATAGTTGAGACATTTATACTGAGACCCTTGGAAATACCAGGCAGCTACTGACCAGACCTAAATTCCACCCTCAGACTCATCAAGGACAGCAGAACGCAGTCCCAAGAAGGAATTCAAGCCAGACAAACCTAAGGCACTTGCCCACATGCCCCTGTTTGCTGAGCCGTGTGCATCCCAGCTCCAAACTCAGGTTAACTGGACATCTGTCTATCAAGTTTCAAAAGTAAAACTTGCTTTAAAGCAAAGTAAGCCGATTATCAAATCGTAAAGTCTTTGGTGGCTTGGAGCGTATCTGGAGAGAACCTGCTCTGCTAAAGCTTTCCTTCACCTCTAGCTCCCAGCGGCAGGTCCTGGCTTGAGGTGCCCCGGACATCTCAGGGCCAGCAGGGGTGGCACGTGGGACACAGCAAGGCACGGGCTCAACGCACAGGGGGATCAGGAAGGCAAGGGTAAGGCATCAGAGCGAACAAAAGAGCCTGGGCTGCACTTCGGTTTCATTTGGGGCTGAACACAGTCAGAAGGCAGAGCCCTCTGTTATTGTTGCCATACCCCAAAATAGACACATCCAGCATTTTTATGTCACCCTTGTCAGCAATTGCCTCAGCGTGTGACAGAGCGGCGTGCTTTGCTGGAACAAATCTTCCTGAGCTCTTCCCTCCTGATCCCCCAGCACAGCTGCTGCCAGGGAAGGAAAGATCAAGAGAGCAGCTGCACAGCCTGGCTGGGGGAAGGCAGAGAGCTGGAGAAAAGGGGATGCTTCAGGAGGAGCAGTGCAGCAGCACGATTCTGCAGCAGGCTCCACAAACTACCTACAGCGGACATTGTCCCAGTTTAATTTAAACCTTACAGCCTCAGACATAAGAAAGGCGGTTTGAAAGCAGGAGAGTGGGATTATTAGAAAAAAAAACCTTCTCCTGTTGAAAACGCTCTGTAATTCCCTCTCCCTCTTCTTCTAGCAGACACTCAATGTTTCTTTGAACAGGAGATTTTAAGCTAAGAATAGGCAAGCACTGTTTCATGTGCCGAACACCTCAGAAAGGCCTTTCAGCGCCTGTCACCTGCCCTGCCATTCTCACAAAGGGAGCTGAACTCTCTAAGCACCAGTCAATATTCCCCCAGCTTCCCATCTCAGCAGGGCAGCCTGAACAAGAGGGAGGCGAAGAACATCTCAGAGCTCGTTTCTTTCTCGCATCTTTTCTCACCGGGACTCCAGGCAACAGAAAGCGGCAGGTTATCCCAACGCAAGGGGCTCCGCACGGAAGCGTTTGCTCGCAGCGCCGCTGCAGCGTGCGGCCATCAGCACCCCGCAGACACCCCTCTGTCACCTCCTCTGGGCCGGGTTGCTGCGACACCCTCTGCTCGGAGGGGGCTCGGAAACTCCACTTACTGCCAAAGGCACCAGATGGTTACCCTGCACTCCTCATCTGGTTGCACTGGGCAATAAGGACTGATGGTTCTGATCTATAAAGCTGTCTGTGGTTTCAATTAGAAGTTCTTCTCCCTGTGCCTTACCCTTGCAATCAAGATCAGTGGGGATTCTTACAACAGGGTGTTTTCTATTAGTTTAAACAAATAATTCCCAAATCGGTTTCTGCCCACAAATCCCACCAGGAGCGGGTTGCATTTCCAGGATTTCGTTACTTGGATTTAAAAGGTTTTCTTTCCTCTCTGCTTCCATGTAAAGCTTTACTGCGGGCAGTTGATGGCAACCATTCAGTGGTCAAAAACACAAAGTCGGAGTGCCTGGTGCAATCAGTCAGATCAGAAGAAGTGACTGTGACTGTTTCTGCTACAATTAACTGAAGCCACATCAGGGTTAAACACCAATGGCACAGAATTTAAATATTCCACAATTATAAAGGCCCTATCAGTTTGCAATTATCTCTACATGAATATTTGCTCCGGTAAAATTCAGACTCTGGAGCATTCACAGAAATCAGACAAAAAAGGGAACAGGGCTCAAAAATATCTGATCAAGGGCCGAGAAACGTGCTGCCTCACACAACACCAGCTCCAAAACGGGATGCTCTCTCTGGGCTCTGTGGTGCCCATTTCTGGTTCACCAGGACCCAACCCTGCAGAGCCTCCAGGGACATTTTCCCCGGTTGGCTGGGATATTTTGGCTTTGGGATTTGCCCTTAGAGTGCATTTTTAGCTTTTCAGTCTAAGAGTTCATGCTACAGAAGATACAGAAAAACATACGATGGACTTAGAACATCATCGAAAACAACAAAGAAGACTCAAGCAAGACAGTGTCAGAGTTTTGAGGTTTCGGTGCTCTGTGTCCTGGGATTAACGTACGGACTGCCTTACAGGGAGCTTAAATCTGCACACTCGGTGCTAATTTGATTCCCTCGGTACCCTGCTATCTGTTGTGCTTTAGCTCCCAGCCACACAATAGCTGCACAAGGAGGTACACACTGCAAACAGCTGCATTAAGCAACAGGAGTGAAATTCATCACCAGCAGATCGAGGTGCAACTCCAAGGAACCAAACCTGCCTATGCAAGCAGGGAATTTGTCCCCAACGTCTGCTTGCCTTTGCACAAGGACTGCAATGCATTTTCATTCAACCATCAGCAGTGCCGATGGTTGAGAAGCAGAACTGAGCTTCAGAACGTCACTACAGCAAATTCAGCATAAAGGGGAGAGCAGATTTCAGGACAAAGAAGCTGTTCCCCAAGCAGGTAACAGTTCTCATCTTCCAGCTGACCTTGTCCAATTAAGCTTGTGCACAGTAACAGAGCAGTGGTCAGCACTGGCAGGCCAAACAACCCGCAAGCAACAGAGGTGACTGAGACTAGCAAAGAGAGGAAACGGAGAAAGAATGGGAAGGAGAGAGAGAGATTATTATAAAGGGGTACTAAAAATAGTATGCAATTATTTACAAATATTCTAGAGATGCAGAAAACAGATGAGACCAAATGCATGTCCCATTTGTATCATGAGTGTTTTGTGCTGCTTGTTGAGGACAGTCATTCATTTCTAGCAAACCAGCTTCTGAAAACCATTTCATAAAATGTACTGATGGATTCTCAATGAAGCGAGACTGGACCCCATTGCCCAGCCCCACCAAAAATAAAATAAGGGAAAAGATGCTTGGAAACAAAGGAGGAAAATAGCACGGGAAGCACGCTGCCAACCCAGCGCAGACCAACAGTGGCACCTGGCGGCCACGGACACTCACTGCGCTGCTGGGCTCCGGCAGTCCCCTGCCTGGGACAAAAACAGGCTGAAACAAAACATCCTCCTGAGGTCCCGCTGGAAATGAAAAACCACTGGGACTGACTAGCCTGACAGATGCTAAAAAAGTTCTGAAAATCAAGGGGGCAGGGAACGGTTGATGTTTTTGGCTGCAACTTTGAGACTCAGTAATCATGAGAAATATATTCTGAACAATACTGACTGAAACCCGAAGTATTCCAACTCTCACGTCTCTGTATAATATACATTTACGTGTACGTCTTAGTTTCCTCTGTGAAACAAACAAAGGCTGCCAGTCCTTATTACGCTATGAAAAAAAAATCACCTTATCCAGTAAAGCCAGGTTTGAAAGTAGAGCCAATCAGTACAAAGGGCTGGCAGGGGAGCACTGCGGAAGGAGGAAGGAGACTGTTTGACTGCTCTTTATGAAAATTCCTACTACTGATTATTCTGTCTGGAATCGCATCCTGCAGGAAGCTTGGGATTCAGCTAGAACTGAAGCTACACAGCAAAGTTACTACACAAGCTTAACTGAAAACTGGGACACACGTGAGAACTGTGTTATATTTAAATGAATCCAAACTGCTGGAACTACTACCCACAGCTCCTGAGGCTTTAAATAATTTAAGAGAAGGAAGTGGGTAATGCAGGGTTTTATCCTAACTCATTTGTGCTTATCTGCAACACCGGGACCTAACCATTTCTCTACCAATTCTATTCCAAGCTTTCTCCACCAAGATAGCACGTAGTTCCTCATAAACCTCTGATCCCAAAGGCACCTGAATATGTGATCTGACCTGTTTGGATGGGAGGTAGGTAGCATGAACTGGAACTCCACCACACAAGTGTTATCCTTCAGCTGGCGGTGCTGGACACTGTTTAATTCGTAGGCAATGTATGCCCTTCGAACATACACCTGGTAAAGAGAAACTCAGTCAGCTTAACTGTGCTACACAGGCACAGAGGAGGAAGACAAATGACACACCAAGAGAGCTCTTGAAAATATTACAAACAGTACAGATACCTCTATCTAGATAGAAATCTAATTCAACCAGAATAAGTTAAATATTGTTATTTGAGAAAGGCCGGTCTGGCAGCATGCAACCATCACCACAAGGCACCGGGTGGGCCGACCATATTCTCTGACAGCAGCTTCACCTTCAATCCTTTCAACCATGTAAATCTTCTTCAAGCAGAGAAGATAATTTGTATCTGAAATTTCAGCCAATTATGAATGTTAATGCTGTTAAGTGCCAAACTCCAGCTATGCCAGATTCCACACAACCTACAGCTCCCAACCTTGCAAAGTGACACTGATTGAAAAATAAAATAAAATAAAATAAAATAAAATAAAATAAAATAAAATAAAATAAAATA
>NC_048911.1:9800520-9801478 GCF_011077185.1 Oxyura jamaicensis
TAAAATAAAATAAAATAAAATAAAATAAAATAAAATAAAATAAAATACAGGAAATTTTAAACATTTATTTTTTCAGTGGAAAAACACTCACCTCTAAAGCTGCCATTCTTACCACCTGGTTACTGTGGTAGAAAAAGTTGGGTAGCACATCAAAGATGGATGTTTCTGACAAAATGAGTTTCTAGAAGAGATTACATAAAGCAGTGTTAAAAGACAACTCCCCATCTTGCAAATAGGATCAGGCTAAAAAGCAAAAAGGAAAAGCAAAAACAAACAAAAAAGATGAAGCCTGGGTAGTTGTGGTTTCCTTGTTTTTCCTGTTGCTCAGCAAGGATTAGGACCTTTTAACATGAAATACTGGATAGGTGCAGCATAAAGCCCAGCAGCCCGCTGCCCAAGCTCTCTGCCTGTTTATTACAACAGAAGCTACTTCACGTGGCCCCACTACTTTAAGTCAGCCTATTCACTGGCTGTACTGAAATTCATCATTTCAATATACATCACAATTAAGTCTTCGGTTACCCAGAGTAAAACACGATTTGTGACCCCAGCTCTCCCAAACTCTTGACTAACAACCTGAAACAAAACAGCTTCTGGAAACCAGCACGAGCATTGAGCAGTGTAAATGTGGGAGAGCAGAAGAGTTTGGTAACTCTTCAGAGGAAAGCTTCATAACCCACGAATGCCGTGGCATGGCAGGTCAGACCACGGAGAGCTCTGGTAGCCAGAGTCTGATCCTCTTCATGGGATTTAGGGTCACAATGGAAACAAAAATGAGGGGGAAGCTAGAAACCAGACTGACAGAATGCAAAGCCACAAGGACCTGGGGACTACAGGTGAGACTTTACTGCAGAAACAGTAAGCTCCCTGAGGAGGAAGCAGGGAAACAGGAAGCGTGTGGCAGATACCTGCAGGTTCTCAATGCAGAACTGGTGTCCATACATGTCAATAGCGGACA